>NW_006159729.1:614974-627263 GCF_000334495.1 Tupaia belangeri chinensis | reverse complement strand
GGGGGGGAAGGGGGGGAGGAGAGCCTATGCAAATTACTTCTATTATAAGAACACATTGTTTTAGCTGGAATAATTTCAGTGATTTAAAATGAGTGGTTTTAGCTTTTGTTCTCTTTAGAGCTGAGCATTGAATCCGGAACTGGATGAAGCATGCATGCAGTATTGTAGAAATAGGAAGGAGATCTACTAAAATATAAAGCCACAAGGACCTGAAGTTCTCGTCCTCTTGTTACCATTGCTAATGCGGGTCCCTGGTGGCTGGTAACATCCTGAAGGCCATTGACATGGCTGTGAGCAGGTCAGCGGAACTACCTGCCGTGTGCTCCGGCCATTGACTTTCCATTCCTCTGCTCCTTCTCATCATTTTCCTCTCCACCTTCTTTTCTTTCACCAAGCAACGGAAACCATGAATTGCTTGTCAATAATATGACCTCTTCCAGGACCATCAGGGCTCTGATCATGTTGGTAATGAAATAAAGGTTTTTATACTGCTTCTTGCAGTATAAAATCTTAAAGCACCAAAAACTAATGATGAGTATTCTTGGAAATGACCACAACTTGCCTAGAGGCAGCTACTTCGGACTGACTGCACCTTGAAGGACACATGCTTAGGGAAGGTTGAGTGATCCCCATTGCCAGGAGACAAGTGGATGCTGGTTGCTGCAGAACAATCAGTCAGAACAGTGAGCCAGGTGGTTGTTGCATGTGTTGACCAATCAGAACTACAGCTGGTTAAATTCTTCACTTTCTTAAACAGACCTTCTTGAAAATTTGGTGGGAATTATTTCCCTGTGAAAACCCATTCTTTCCAGGAAGCCAGTCTTTTGAGCAAAGCTAACTGTCTCCCAGATGATGTCAACCATAAGAAAGCCTTTTTCTGTGAGACCTTTTGTGGGTCAGTGCTTGGCTCTTCTAGCATCCAGTGAAAGTTCCTGGTCTACACCTATTTTGTTAAGGTAAGATGGTAAGTTGGATTCATCTTCTGGGCTAGGACATTAAGTAAGCACATTTCTGTTGGTAATTGCAATTAGCACTCATGATGTCCCACAATATTAGCAATAATTATAACCTTAATGGAGAACGCCAAAAAAAGATTCAGAGGGACCAGCAGTTAGCGTAATGGCTATGTCACTGGACTCCCATGTAGTCGACCGCGGTTCGCGTCCCGGACCTGGTGGCTTAAAACTCACGCCGGGCGCGTGTACGTGCATGCCCAAGATCCTGAGAGGAGAATAGAGGAGAAGGGATTGCGGCGTGGCCATCCTCCCTGGGGGATGATTTCTCACTTTCTGTCTCTCTGTCTCTCTCTGTCTGTCTGGCGAGTGCACGCGCCCTATAGCGAAAAACCTCTTAAAAAATTTCAGAACAAAAGGAAACAAGAGAATGGAAATAAACTATAATGCTGTTATCTTACTTCTGGGAGGATTCTCCTCATAAGGAGCTCTGATGACTTCCTAAAGGTTTTGTTTAAGAAAAGAAAATGTGAGCTATGCAATGTTTCCCAAAATATATAGAGCGAATGGCCATTTTTGTGTTTTTGTGTTTGTTGTTTTAATTTCAATGCATTGTAAGTGAATTAAAACAAAACAAAACAAAACAAAAAAACGTTATTCTGGGGGCCAGAGATGGTGTAGCAGTTATGTTGCTAAACTCCCACATGAATAATCACAGTCTGAGTCTTGGACCCTGTGACCTGAAAATCATGCTGAACACATGTGTGTGTGTGCCCAAGATCCTGGGAGAAGAATGGTGATGGGACTGCAGCATGGCCATCTCCCCAGGGAGATGATTTCTTACTTTCCTCTCATTGTCTCTGTCTCTGTCTCTGTCTCTGTCTCTCTCTTTTTGGTGAGCTCACATGCCCTAAAGCAAAAACCTCTCAAAAAATAAATAAATAAAAATTATTCATGATAGAGCATGTGTACATGCATATGACTGTGAAAAAGAGAGAGTCTTGTCATGCTGTGATCCCCCTCCTCCGGTCTTTCAGCTGGTAAGACCCTGGACACTCCGTGCATGACCAGTAAGTTTCAGGCTGACTAGGATGGGCATTCACACCATTGACATCATATTGGAGCTGGCTTCTCTTGAGCAGGTGTTAACCACTGAGCCACAGAGCTGGGCCTACAGGTGAATATGTTTGCAAAACACAAGGAAAACAAAATAAAAATATTAAAGACATACAAAAGTCTAGTATCTATTGTCAGATGCAACAAACATAAAATTATTTTATAAAAACAGTATAAAAATCTTAAAAGCTGTATTCTGAATTTGTTTTCTTCTCTTATTACTAACTTAGTAACAGAATACTGTGGCTCTTACACTTATGTGTAGACTATACTGTGAAGAGAAACAGTGCATTGGACAAGTTTCTTGACATGGTATGTAAAATTATTTTTATTTTTATTTTTTTGAGAGTTTTTTTTTTTTTTGCTACAGGGCACATGTGTTCATGAGAGACAGACAGAAAATAAGAAATCACTCCCAGGGGATGGTCACAATTCAATTCCTCCTTCTCCATTCTCTTGGGATTTGGGGCACACACATACAAACACCTGGCATGAGTTTCAAGCTGCCAGATCCAGGACTTGAACCATGGTTGGCCATGTGGGACTCCAGCACCTTAACCACTATGCCACCTACTGGCCCCACAAGACATTCTAGAGCTATTTACTATGATCCATAAGACAGGTTCATATAATTAGGCCAAGTTAAATGCCAATAACATGTATATTATGAAGGACTAAATTATTGGCGAAAAAACAAATAATGTGATTTAACTTAAGGTTACATTTTGAAATACCTGGAAAAAATATTTTCTTATACATTATGTCAGAAAAGTATCTACTAATAGTATTTCTCCAAAATTATTATTATTATTAATTATTGATGAGCACTTAGGTAGTATAATATTACCTTTTCTCCAAAAAAGTCTGCTTTAGGTAAATTAATATAATTGTTAATAAATCAGCAACAGTAATTTCTAACATTCTTACAAAAATCAAGATACAGGGAACCAGCAGTTAGCGTAATGGCTATGTCGCTGGACTCCCACGTAGTCGACCGTGGTTCGTGTCCCGGACCCGGTGGCTTAAAACTCACGCCAGGCGCGTGTGCGTGCGTGCCCAAGATCCCGAGAGGACAATGGAGGAGAAGGGATTGTGGCGTGACCAGCCCCCCCGGGGGTTGATTTCTCTCTTTCTGTCTCTCTATCTCTCTCTGTCTGTCTGGCGAGTGCACGCGCCCTATAGCGAAAACCTCTCAAAAAAAAAAAAATCAAGATACATAAATAAATATATTACAGTCACTTTACATTTCTAAGAAAGAAAACAGGGACCAAAAGGATGAAAAATAATTTAAATTTCAATTATCTTCAGAAATATGAAAATGACACTTGACAAGCTAAAACTTTGCATTATTGAATTTTTAATATTTTAATGATAAGTTTTTATTGAAGTTGCACATGGCAGTCAAACCTCGATATAAGCAACCCAAATTAAGCCTATGGACATTGTTACTAAGCGATTTTACTTCCTAGTGACCCACAGGTTAAATTATTCTATACAGTTATTAGCTCTAGATAACTTATAGGTTTTATATATTTTATGCATTTGCTGGAAAAAAGCCAATTAAATATTAGATGACATCTGCTGAAATAAGTATTATCGTTTAAATATCCTTGACATCGTGCTATTGTGTCATTCTTTCTGCAATTAATGAGGCCACAGAGCTAATTGTCTATTGAGTCTGCTTTTGCTATATGAAAATAAAACCTTCCTACTTAGCACAAAAGACAAGCCATATAATTTTCTACCAAATAGTAGGAAGGGGTACTTCAAATTCACTCGGAACTGGGTTTATGTCATTAAAATAGGTTTAAGCCATTAAAATGTGTAAAAATTATAAGGTAAGGTACAATGCATTATGTTAAAGATATTAACTTACGTATTTTGGAGCAATTAATTCTGACCCATTTTATGAAGACACAGGTCCTTTGTCTGTATAAAAATAATTTAAGGGCTCATGTAGTCTTGCTGCACCTCTGTGATTGTGTCGCAGAGCTGAAGTCTGAATTGGTCTTACAGACCTTCATAAAGTGATAAGAAGTAGTCTCATAGGTGACTGCATAGGGATGGTGGTCCCACGGCATCGGCATTGTCTGTACCATAGAGTGTAGGTATGCAGGAGGCCATACCATCAAAGTTAGCATAAATACACTCTCTGATGTTCACGTGACAAAACTGCCTGACGACACATGTCTTAGAATATATCCATATCATTAATGACACATGACTGTATAACTATGACCTATAAAGAAATAGCCATGCCCACATCTTCCTGTTCCATGTGGGTCACGGTGAACTCAATACCCAACACCCAGTTCATCAAAGATGAGATGGGCATACCTTTTACAATAGCAAGTGTAAGAGTGGGCGTTCACATGACCGTGAAGGCTGTAAAGTTTCTATTTCTAAAAAAGGGATGGAACAATTATGTGTCTAGCTAGGTGTAATTGAGTCCTTGTCTTACTAAGGCCACACCTATCAGACTCTGGGACTGTGCCATAAAAGCAGGCTTTCACACAGAAGAACGTATTTCATGCACATAGGTGTAACTGGGTCCTTGTCTTACTAAGGCCACACACACCTATCAGACTCTGGGACTGTGCCATAAAAGCAGGCTTTCACACAGAAGAACGTATTTCATGCACATTTGGTTCTAGATGTGGTTTTCACTTTATTTCATTCATTCTGTAAATGTTCCTTTTTAAAAGTAAAATGATAAGGTATGTGCAACAAATAAGAGAATTGAAGGCACCTAAATTTCCCTTAAGTTTTTTTTTTTTTTTTGAAGAGGTTTTTGCTATAGGGCGCATGCCCTGACAGACAGAGACAGAGACAGAAAGTGAGAAATCACCCCCCAGGGGGAATGGAATGGCCAAGCCACAGTCCCTTCTCCTCTTGAGATCTTGGGCATGCACACACACGCGCCTGGTGTGAGTTTAAGCCAGCAGGTCCAGGACGCGAACTACAATTGAGTACATGGGAGTCCAGTGGCATAGCCTTATGTTAACTGCTGGTCCCAATTTCCCTTAAGTTTTAAAGCCAATGATATAATGTTTCTCAGGCCTTAATCAGCATCAAGGTTCTGACAGTTGAGGTGCTAACTTCACATTGGGTTAAGTTCAGCTGTTTGGCCTTAGGGGAAAGAGCAAGTGACACTAAAAGCTGGAGATAAATACCTTCAGTTGTTCAAAGATGGCACCTGAGCTGCCCATACACTGGCCTAGTTTCCCCAGAAAGCAGACTGAGGATAATATAGAAAACTACTCCCAAGGAGAAGGAGAGGAAGAGAGAGTAAAGTAAGAAAGGAGAGAGAGCCTATTCTGGAATTTATTAAGACACTGGTCACTACTAAGAATTTCTCAATGGCTATTATATTAGGAGCACTAATGGAAAAAGTAGATAACATGAAGAGAGCAAGATGGAGTTTTTTTTAGATTTTTAAGAAACTGGCTTATGGGATTCTGTGAGATGAAAAAAATCTGAAATCCGTAGGGCACTTTTATGACTGGAAATTCTACTACAAGTTAATGTTGCAGTCTGGAAGCTAAATTCAACAGTGGAGCAACCTGGACACCAGGCAAGGTGTACATGTCACGGTATTGAAAACATTGGATAATCTGGCTTCTTTAATTTCCAGTTCATTAAAAACACATTTTTTTTTATTGTAGAGGGTTTTTTTTTTTTCTTTTTATAGATTGTGTGTGCTTGCCAGAAAGACAGAGAGACAGAGAGATAGAAAGTGAGAATTCACCCCCCAGGAGAAATGGCCACACCACAACCCCTTCTCCTCTATTCTCCTCTTGGGATCTTGGGCACGCATGCACGCACACGCACTCAGCATGAATTTAAGCCACTTGATCCAGGGCTCGAACCGTGGTCGACTACATGGGAGTTCAGCGACATAGCCATTACACTAACTTCTGGTTTCTAAAAACACATTTATAACAATTTCCAGCTAGTGTTTTACTAAAACTGTGCACATAACCTGTCCAAGTTGAGGCATAAAACTATCCATCATGGTTGATATGCTGAGAGGGGAAAAAAGAAAATCATAGAAAGTTCTAAAGAAAGAAACAAAAAACCCCACGAGTAATGAAAAAATGGTCACAAACTGGTAGATATTATTATAATAGCAATTACTTTAAAGGTGAATGATTTAAGTACAATTATAAGAAATTGGCAGAGACAATGAAAATAAGTATGATGTGTACAAAATATCCACTCTTAATATTAAGAATCAGAGAAGTTAAAATTATAGGTATGGAGAAAAAGAAAACATTCTAAACACCAACTAAAAGAAATATAAAATAAGTATATCATTTTCAGAAAAACACACTTGGAACAGTGAAAGGACCAGGAATCAAAAAAGGCTTTTCATAAGGATCGGATGTTCAAGAAAATTTAAAAATTAAAAAAGTGTATGTTTAACAAAATGCGAGGGCCTGGGTCAGCCAGTAAGATGATGGTTAAGGCACTGGATCCCATGTGGCCAGCTGTGAAGTTCAAGTTCTACATCTGGTGGCTTGAGAAAAACATGCCTCATACACGTGTGTGCATGTCTAAAATCCTGAGAGAAGAACGGAGAAGGGTTTGTGATGTTGCTTTTGCCCCTTGGTAGAGCTTTCTCAGTTTCCCTCTCTTTGGAGAGACAGTCTTTGGAGACTGCACACATTTTATAGACAATAATTTTAAAATAATAATTTTTTTTTAAAAAAAGGAAAAAAAAAACCACATGGACCCAGTTATAATGATGTACTGGTAAAATAACTCTTTGCAATGGTGGAAGCCATACTGAAGAGACAGGACCTGTTCAACCTATACCTTCCCAGTGTGTGCATGTACACACTCGTGATCTTTGCTGACTGAGAAAGGGGAGAGGGAGGATCACAGCATGAGACTATCTTGAAGGTGTACTCTCTACTTCTCTCTCATTTAGGGAATAATTCACTTTTAAAAAATGAGAAAATACTGATACAATTGCAAACAGAAATAGACAAACCCACTGTTATAGTTGGAGACTTTAATAATCCTCTTTTTCTCTCTCTCTTTTTCTTTTAATTGATAGATATGAGGCAGAAATCATTAGTTAAAAATAAAAAAAGAAAAAAGAAAGAAAAAAAAAAGAAATTGTTAAAGAACAGTATCAGGGTCAGTAGATGGCATGGAGGTTAAGGGGCTGAATCCCAATAGCTGACTATACTGTTTGAGTCCCAGATCCAGAGGCTTGAAAATAACAGTAGGCATGCCCAAAATCCTGAGAAAAGACTGGAGGAAGCGGGGTTGCAGTGAAGCCACCTCCTCTAAAGGCTGATTTTTCACTTTCCTTCTTTCTCTCTCTCTCTTTTTCTTTCTCTAGCAAGTGGGCATGCACCACAATGAAACAAAACAAAACAAAACAAAACAAAACAAAACAAAACAAAAGATTCAGTATCAACCAATTGATCTAACTGGCAATTATATAATACTTCAAATAACCAGAGAATGCACACCTATTCTCAGTATCACATGAAACATTCACCAACATACTCTACAGTATAGACCATAAAACACCATTTAAGGGAACCAGCAGTTAGCGTAATGGCTATGTCGTTGGACTCCCACATAGTCGATGGCGGTTCGCGTCCTGGACCCGATGGCTTAAAACTCATGCTGGGCACATGTGCGTGTGTGCCCAGGATCCCGAGAGGGGAATAGAGAAGGGATTGCGGTATGACCATCCCCCTGGGGGATGATTTCTCGCTTTCTGTCTCTATGTTTCTCTCTGTCTGGCGAGCGCACGAGCCCTAGAGCAAAAACCTCTCAAAAACAAAACAAAACAAAACAAAAAAACACCATTTAAGAGATTAGAAGGAAAAAAAGCAAAGAAGAAGAAGAAATCATACAAAGTTTGCTTTCACAATCACAATGGAATTAAACTAGAAATCTTGGTCGATGTTTGGACTGTGAAACATGTTGGAGTTCATCAAATACTTTCTCTACATCAATTAATATGAGTCTGTAATTTTCTACTCTTAATATGATATATTGTTATATATTATATGATACAGTGTATCAGAAAAATCTCAAAACATTTGGAAATTAACCAAGACACTCTTAAATAATACAAGATTCAAGGAAGTTTCCAGACAATTTTTTTTTATTATATGAAAATAAGTAATCAAAATTGTCAGGTACAATAAATATAGAGCTTAGAAGAAAATTTATAGTCATGAGAATATATAATATAAATGGTGAAAGATCTAAAATCCATAAATTAATGTTCTGATTTGAGATACAATATAAATAAAAGTAGTTTAAGGCTAAAACAAGTGGGGAAAATGCAATTAAAATGTGAACAGAAATTAGTGGAATGGAAAATAAAAATAGAGAAAAAAATCAATGAAATCAAAAAGCTGTTTTTTTAAAAATATTGATAAATATTGCAAATTTTTGACAGATTCACCAAGCAAAAAAATGAGAAAGCATAAATTATTAACATCAGAAAATAAAGGGGAGTCAAAGAGTTCATAGACATTATTAGGATGACAAAGGAATGTTATGAAACCCCTAACTAAGCCCTAAAAGTTGATCACCTAGATGAACTCGACCGATTCTTTGAAAGACAAAATCCACCGAGGCTCACACGAGGAGAAATAGATGATCCGAGTAGGCCTGCATTCATTAAAGAAATGGATCAGGGCCAACCGATGTGTTTACTTATGGTGGCTGGGTCCCATGTGACCAACTATGTCGTTTTAGTCCCAGTCCCAGGTTGGTTTGAAAAATATGCTGAGTGCATGTGCGCCCCAAATCCCAACAGGTGGGAGAAGTGGAAAACAAAGGATTGCAATGTGATCATCCCTCATGGAGGGAAATTTCTTACTCTCTCTCTCTCTCTCTCTCTCTCATTCTCTCTGTCTCTCTCTGGCAAGTATACACACCTTCTGGCAAATCAAATGAATAAATAAATAGAATAAGTAGAATAAATAAGTAGTAAACACCCCCAACGGATTGTGGAAAACCTTAATTTTTTTTACCATGAATTCTACCAAATATTTCAGTTAGAAATTGTGCAAATACCCCATAAACCCTTCCACTAATTGGATCATAAATAAAACATTTCCTAATTCATTTTATGAAAACAGCATTACCCTAAAATCAGAACATAATGAAGACATCTCAAGAAAGAAAATGTTGAGATTAATACTTATGAATATTGGTGCAAAAATCATGTCCTGTAGTAAATATTAAGAATGAATTTTAAAAAGGAAAAGTAAAGGAAATCTAACATGAATTAAATAAGTAGGGAGATACTCTATATTCATTGATTCCAGTAAGATATATTAAGATATAATTTTTTTTTCTGCTTGATCTATCGATATACTACAATTCTAATCAAAATGCCACAAAGGCATCTTGTAGATATTGACAAATTGATTCTAAAGTTTATGTCAAGAGAAAATAGTCCTTGGAGCAGTCAGCACAATACTGAATAGCAAAGTAGAATGCTAATATTATATCCACTAACAGGCTATAAGATATATTATAAAGTTCCAGTAACCAACATTGCATTGTATTGGTGCAAGAGCGATAGATTGCTATACCTGAACAGAAAGCATAAAAATGGACCCTCATAAATAGATTCGGTAGATCTTTGATAAAGAGCAGAGGGAGTTCAATGAAAAGAGCTTGTTTTTTGGTTTTGTTGTTTCCAACAAATGGTGCTGGACAATTAGAAGTCTGCCTAAAAACGCACATGAAATTAAACTCAAACACACACACACACACACACACACACACACACACTAATGTGGTATGCCAAAAAGACACAGGAGAAGTCTGTTTGCATAAAAACGCACATGAAATTAAACTCACACACACACACACACACACACACACACTAATGTATTATGCCAAAAAGACACAGGAGCCAAGTGAAAGAGATTCCAATTGTCAATGCTCAAATAATTTAAGCAACACAATGAAGTAGTATTTGAATCACACCCCACGAGCACCTAGTAGTCAGTGATAGTAATGAATACAAAAATGGGGAAGAAGAGTCAAACTTCCTGTGAAGAATTCCAGATAATTTAAGTAGATTTAGGGCCTTGCAGAGGTAGAATGCAATTCCCTACTCAGTAAGTCTGATCTGAAGTTCGTGATGTCATTCAAAGGACATCGTATGGGAAGGCTGATGAAAGAACAACTTTAGCATTGAGAAATCTGACAAGGTTTCTCTCAGCCTGAAATTGAGGTTATAACCACAGTGACGTCAGGTTGCCAAGCAAGTATGCTTGATATGATGTCATAAAAGTTGACCTTTACCCTCTATGGTCTTCCTCCCCCAAAATACATACTCCCCATCTAATCATACAATAATAAGGGCCTGCTTTAGCAGACTCACTTCATCTTGTTAATAAAGATAGTTTTGCTCTTCACCTGATACTCCTACTTACAAACTCCAAGGAGATGAATGGTCAGCCTCAAACTTAGAACAGTGAAAGACATTCTGCTCCAGGATCCCAAAACTCCTGACCTGAAGATAAATTGTGTGATTGTACCTCTATTCCCTCCTCCTCCGATAAACCTGACCCGATGCTTCTATCAATAGCCCCCAGAGCATCTTCCTTTCTTTTCTTTTCTTTTTCTTTTTTTTTTTTTTTAAGAGAGGTTTTTGCTATTGGGTACATGTGCTCACTAAAACAACAGAGAGACACAGAGAGACAGAAAAAGAGAAATCACCTCTCCGGGGGTGATTTCTTCCATTTCCTTCTCCTTCATTCTCCTTTCGGGATCTTGGGCAGGAACGCACATGCTCCCGGCATGAGTTTAAGCCACTTGGTCTGGGACTGGAACCACAGTTGACTAGGTGGGAGTCCAGCAACATACCCATCACACCATCTGTTGGTCCTGCATCTTCCTTTCTTTATAAAAGCATCTGTAAATTTATAGACCAGGAGAAATTTCTTAGGTGTCTCTCCAGTGTGGTTGGACTATAATCAATTCTCTTTTTCTCTCTTTCCAACAACTTTACCTCTCTGTGTCTTGCTGAGCTGCAAAGAGTTGGACTTGCTTTGGGTCTCTGGACTGGGGCTCAGGACCTTCGTTCAGCCACATAATCCTAAGAAAAATATCAGAAAATGCCCCCTGAGGGAAATTCTACAAAGCACTTGCTCAATATTTCTCAAAACAGTCAATATCATGACACATAAGGAAAGTTTGAAAAACCAACACTGTAGAGAGTTGCCTAAGGGGATACATTGAGTGAGTGCAGCGTGAGGTAAAAACCAGAAAAAATCTGAATGAAACATGGACTCTAGTTAATAAGCCTAAATCAGTGCTAGGTCGTTGATTGAGCTGTGTGCCACACTCAACTAGATGTAAAGAACAGGGGAATTGGGTGGGACATATGCAAATTCATCCTTTTTCCAGTGTTTCTATAAATCTAACACTCTCCTAAAGCAAGTTCATTGCAAAATAATTGTGCCAAATATGTCCTTTATGTAGAGAGAAAGCCAACATTCTTAAGTGTTAAATTAGGATTTGGTACCAGTTTTGTAGCATTTAGCTAGTTATGAAATTTTACAAGGCATTCGATTCCTCATCTCTGCAAGTATGTGAACAGACATAAAACTTGAATAATCTCACCTATCTTTAATATGTGAAAATACTTTAAGTGAGTTCTATTATTATTTAGTTTACTTAAATAAGCAACCACTTCCATGTAGAGACTCAGAAGGCTAAAATCCCTACTAATCAGAGATTCACTGTTGGAATTATCTGGAAGTTAAAGGGTAGTTAGGGGAAGGTCACAAATTAGTAAATAAAGGTTGAAACAAAACTAATAAAAATTGAGCTTATGCAAAATAATTATCCCACCCAGTCATGTATCCAATTTGCTTTCTATCTAATCCAGCAAATATTAAATACACTATATGTTTGTGCTTTTAGTTTTGAGCGCTAATTTCTGCCCTTCAGTGTTTTTCGTAATGCTCTTCTGTGCCTCAGTTTCCTCTTACTGGGTTGTTGGGGAAGACATTGCACATCTCTGCATAGAAAAACAGAAAACTGTGAGATGACTTTCCCAACACCCTAATATTTTGTGCTAAGAAATGTAATATATTACTATTAAGCCATTTTTTTCCTCAGTTTTATGAACTTCATTCTATTGTTTGAAGCCTTCAGAAGGCCCACCAAAGTTATGTTCCCTTTAGACACCTCAGAAGGAAGTTTTGACTTTCAGT
>NW_006159729.1:607415-614905 GCF_000334495.1 Tupaia belangeri chinensis | reverse complement strand
ATATATATAAATTTAGCATGCCAATCTTCTTTTATAAACTTCATGAATTATGTTAATGGATATCCATATGACAATTATTTAAAATGTCTAATAACACTCTATATTTTATCAGTACTCCTGCTCAAAGCATATTTTCCAGGCATTAATTTTAAGAGGTTTTTATTTATTTTTTGGGGTAGAGGGCATGTGTGTTCACCAGAGTGTGAGACAGAGGTAGAGAAGAAAGCACTCTCCATGAGACTTGGGCACATTGCAATCACTTCTCCATCTCTTCCTCCTTTCAGGATGTTGGGCATGCACACACATGTGCCTGGCATGTTTCTCAAGACATTGTGTCCAGAACTTGCACTATGTACTTGGCCATAACCACTATGTACTGCCTTAACCACCAGTCACAGAGCAAGCTCAGAAATCCTCCTTTAAATTAACTATGATTAGTGCATGTTTTGCTTTTTTTGTTTTTTTGGAGAGTTTTTTTCTATAGGGCGTGTGTGCTCGCCAGAGAGACAGAAAGCAAGAAATCACCCCCAAGGGGGGACGGCCATGCTGCAATCCCTTCTCCTCCATTTTCCTCTCAGGATCTTGGGCATGCACGTATATGCACCCAGCATGCGTTTAAACCACCAGGTCCGAGACTCAAACTGTGGTTGACTACATGAGAGTTCAACGACATAGCCATTACGCCAACTGCTGGTCCCAAGTACATGTTTTGCTTTTATCTGTGCATTGCAATATTAGGTGATTTTACTTTTCATTTTTGTCTTACAGTTTCTGATCAAATGTGGGGACACGTTTAGAGAGAGAACCTGAGGTGTGGGGACATGTTTTGAGCAAATACCACCTGTCCTTTTGGGCTTTGATAGAACCTTGTAACTTGTCCTTTCCTTGACGCTCACTGCAGATTGTTCAAAGGGTGGAAATTGCTACGGACATTCCAACAGACACATTTGTTGGAAGTCAAGAAACATCTTGACCCCAATTAAGAAAGTCCAATCCCTGCTCTGCACCTGAAAGTTTCTTTAGCCTTCTCTGGGTGTGGTGGTGCACTACTTACGGAGAAGTTCTTTAGCCTTCTTCCTCACACCTACAGCTAGACTTCTCTCCATTAGAAAAGCAGATAATAGGATTTTCTCTCCCTCTCTTTTTTTTTTGAAAGACAAGTTTTTGCTACAGGGTGTGTGTGCTCGCCAGAAAGACAGAGAGAGACAGAGAGATAGAAAGTGAGAAATCACCCCCCAGGGGGGATGGCCACGCCACAATCCCTTCTCCTCCATTCTACTCTTGGGATCTTGGGCACACACATACATGCCCCTGGCGTGAGTTTAAGCCACTGGGGGTCCGGGACTCGAACCGTTGTCACCTACATAGGAGTCCAGCGACATAGCCATTACGCTAACTGCTGGTCCCTATGGGATGTTCTCTTGATGGGATTATCACAAAGGGATACACGTGGTCCAGTATGACTAAGCCCTTATACGTTTGTTACCTACTTATTGTCTGTAACCTAGCAACGAATCTATAAAGTGTCCTAAGGTATACATGTGTCCTGTCTCCTTGTACTACAAATAGAGACGCCCAGTTTGTCTGGGCTGCACAAATTGCTTGGGCTACCTAGGCTCAGGCTGCCTGTGTCTATTTCTACTTTATCTCTTCATCTCTTTCTTTTCCACCTCCTCCTTAAATAAAACCAAGCCTGGGGGCAGACACCGACCATCAAACATGTGAATAGAGTCCATTCTCAGAGAATGATAGAATTCATTGTTTTTCCCATCATTGTAGTTCATTAAAAAGCAGCCTTGGCTGTGCATGGAGAGCTCATTCTTTTTCTTTTTTTCATCCTCTACTCTGTTTGCTCCTCAGGCCTCTAATCCAGTCCCCCATTTGTCAACTATAATGTACTAGCCTTTCAAAACTCCACTTTGGGAATAGCTCTACAGTCCGAAATAGAGATTAATCTTGAGTAGTTCAGATCTTCTAGGCAAATGAACTTGTTCTCTCTTTTTGAGTATTAACTTTCACTCCCATCAAATATAAATTTTGATTCAAGTTGATGTTAAGTGGTCAGCTGTCTCACTAGAATAAGGATAAAAAGGACCATGGTTGATTTTTAACCCTACTCATGTAGTTAATATATATTCTGTGGTACATCTACAGTATGATTTAAGTACTTAGAAGTTCATTAAAATACATCAACTATTTCACTGCATAATATACCATTTGTCAGGAATAAAGTAGCCTGAAAAAAGGTCCAAACATGCCATGGGACTGTTCTTGCAAATACATCAGTGTTGTCTGAAACTCCATCTCAATTGTTCATGAGTAGCTGAATGGCTGTTGTTGAATTTACCGTTAAAGAAACTCACCCACATGGTTACTGATTTACTTCTTTTGGGATCTAACAGCATGTAGAAACTTGGTCACAAAGAAATTAGAAAAAATTGGGTTTTATTTTCCAGACTCGTTAAGTAAAATATCCTTTTATCCTTTTCATGTTTCACAAAGAATTCACCAAAACTTTAGCTCTGAATATGGTGAGGATGAGAGTCTGTTTTTCTTTTTTTGCCAGAATTTTCATAGATGAACACAAATAGTTTGATGCAATTACTATTTCCTAAAGTTTCAAATTTTCTTTTACTCATATAATTTGATTAGTCCTGAGCAAATGGTCCAAATAGTGTTTGTTATAGGTTATTACAAGTTGAAAAAAACAAATACCAGTATTTGTTTGGGCTAGCCACAGTGGCACAGCAGCAATGCCAGGCTCCGAGGTGCTGGACCATGTGGAAAAGTCTCAGGTTCATGCCCAGAGAGTGCCTGTATTCACAGGGGGTGCACTAGCCCCTAATCCCGGAGTTCATGCCAGTTGTGGATCACAGCTTGAAGACCCCGTGGAGTGTGCCTTTCTCTCATTAGGAAGAAATAAACCTAAGAAAGAACAGAAAAAAGAAAGAATGTCAGACAAGGAGTGATAGGCATTCAAACATTATGTAAAATCACAGACTTATTTGATAGGGGAATAACATCTACTGTGTGTATAAACTACAACATATTTTGAAAATTGATTTTTTTTTTTAAAGAGAGCTTTTTGAAGTAGCTGTAAGCACTTTTCTGTCAGCTGCTTTAAGTGATTACAAGTGGTACAGCTGATTATGATGCCCAGAGGAAAATGTTTTTGGAAATGGAAATTGATGTGGGGGAATGGAATGAAATATACTTCACTCAATGTTCATTTAAAGTCATTATCCAGGCTGAGTAATAAAGCTCTAAAAAGGTGGTGCAGTTCTTCATGTACCACCCTTCCCAAGCCAGCAACCGAGAAGAGCAAAGCTCACTCCTTCCAGAGATTTTCTTAACTGTTAACTTCATTAGGTCAATGCCAGCTAGCTAATATTATAAGCAGTTTTTGGAAACTGTCAATCTGAGGGGAAAAAAAAATTGACTAACTGAAAATCCAATGAAAAAATGAAGTTTGAAAACAATTTATTGGGGGTGTGGAAGGTGCCACTGGAGTGAAATGCAATGTTGTGCAAGACTGACCCATTTTGGGAGGTTACAGGTTCACAGCGGGGTACCTCCTTGAGTATGGTGAGCACACATGTGCCTAGCTGAGGCTGGAAATGAATTTCAGTTCAAGACCTTGCCAGGGACGCTGCTTTTTTTGTCTCTTTTCCTCTGTCCCTTTCATTTGTGGGAAACAAAAACAAAAACAAAACAAACATAAAAACAAATTTAAAAAGAGATCTATTGCTATTCCATTTAGTTAACTGGACAAGTCTGAACTTAGGGTGATATTCTGTTGTAGCCAAAAATATAAGATCCTTCTAGAAGCATTTCTCATGAGCACTGAAATGAGTCTGTATGCCTCATCAGTGTAGAGGAATTGTCACAGAATTTTCTTACACATTTATGATTTTTAAGAGCCGTGTCAATGCAGTAGCTCTAAGGAAAACTGGGACCATGGCATAATGGTTATGCTGCTGGACTGCCTCGTAGTTGACTGCAAATGGAATCCCAGACCGGCATGCCTGAAACTCACGCTGGACGCATGTGTGTGCATACCCAATATCCTGAGAGGAAAATGGAAGAGAAGGGATTGTGACATGGCCATCCTCCCTGCGGGGTGATTTCCCTCTTTCTCTCTCTCTGTCTTTATCTATCTTTCCAGTAAGTGTAAGCACACTGTAGCAAAAATCTGTCTTTAAAAACAAAATTGTAGCAAAAACTAAAAATATTTTTCTGAAAAGGCATAATTCAATACTTGTACCAGGAATCACTTGCCATGTCAGTCATGCCCTGACACATACACACACACACACACACACACACACACACACATGCATACACAGACACAAGACCACACATGGTTAAACTCCTGTTACTGCTTTACCAAAAAGGAGACACAGAGAGTGGCAGGCAAAGTGAGAAATCAACACCCAGGGAGGATGGCCACAGTGCAATCCCTCTCCAAAAAAGAAGAAGAAAAGAAATAGCGAACTTCCTCAGATTCCTACTTTCGATCTTATGGTTTAAGAAGATGGAATCTGGGATCAGATGACATAATGGTTATCATGCTAGACTCCCATGAAGTCAACTGTGGTCCAAGTCCCAGACCCGATGGCATAAAACTCACACTGGGCACACGTGTGTGTGTATGTGTGCCCTAAATCCCTAGAGCAGAATGGAGGAGAAGGGATTGTGGCATGACCATCCCCCTTGGGAGGGGATTTCTTGCTTTCTGTCTTTCTGTCTCTCTGGTGAGTGCGTGTGCCCTATCGCACATAGCAAAAATCTCTCTCTCTCTCTAAAAAAAAAAAAAAAAAAAGTAATCTTCATATTTGTCCATTTATTATCAAATATCAGGATCTCATTGTTCTTTATGGCTGAGTAGTATTCCGTAGTATATATGTGCAGACTTTTTCAGTCCATTTATGTGTTCTTGGACATTTGGATTAATACTAAGCAAAGCAAGACAGCCTATGTGAGAGAGGCATTTTATGTCCCCACTTTATACCAAATTCTGCACTCTATGGCAGAAACTGAAAGATTGTGAAGTATAAAAGTGTGGAGACCAGTTGTGGATACGAGAGAGTGTGGGAGGAGGGTGGACAATGGGACTGGAAGGGAGGGAATCAAGGAAAAAATAAAAGCAAGACATTTAATGAACACAAAATGGGAAATTATCTGTTGATGATAATATGCACAGTAAGGTCTTTGACTGGACTGATAGGCTGTGTATTCATGCTGGGAGGACTCGTTTTATATGCTGTAAAAATGTACAGTGATTAAATGTAAAAAAAATGAGAGGAATAAAAGACAGTATCCTAGCAATACTGGTCAATTAATTAATAGAACTTTATGGGTAAAATCAATAAAATCTCATATTGAATTAAAAATTATATTTTGGGGCCAGTCAGCTGAACCCCACATGACTGACTGTATGACTGAAGTTCTGGAATCAGTAGCTTGAAAAACACTACTGAAGTGTGTGTGTATGTGTGCGTGTGTGTGTGTATGTGTGCCTAAAATTCTAAAAAAAGAATGGAGGCCTAGGGGTTGCAGCATCACCATCCTCTATACGGGGTGCTTTCCCGTTTGTTTTTACTTTCTCCTTTGGTGAATGCATGCACCCTCTAGCAAATCATCAAAAAAAGAATATATTTTTTTAAAATGTTGGCATAGTAGATAGTTGATAAAGAAAAATTATTTATTAGTTAATTACATTAAAATAAAAAAAATATATTCCATTTCCACAAAGAAGCCAAATAATAAGTAATATATTCCTATTATAAAGACACAAAAGGATATTTCATGCAATAGATATGTATTCATCATTTTCTAGTCTGTTGCTAGAGAGATACTGTAGAGATTACCAAGGATAGGACCAGCAGATGGCATAATGGGGCATAATGGTTATGTTGCTGGACTCCCACATGGTTGACAATGGTTCAAGTGCTGGATCTGGAGACTTGGAACTCACACTGGGTTCATGTACATGCGTGGCTAAAATCCTAAGAGGAGAATGGAGGAGAAGGGATTGTGGCATGACTATCCTCTCTGGATGGGGGGGGGGTGATTTCTCACTTTTTGTGCCTCTGTCTTTCTCTGTCTCTCTGGTGAAATTACCAAGGAATGCACAGTACAGATGGAAACTGAAAGATTGTGAAGTACAAATGGAAAGTATGAGATGGGGAAAAAAAGAAGTTTGAAAAAGTCATAAGTCTTTGTGTTAAATATTTATAAAATGAAATTCTATGTGTCTTTTTACTTAAACTTTTAAAAATATACACAGGTCTATGAGATTATTTAATTTTATTAAAATATATCCTTTAAAAATTATTTTTCTTCTTTATTTATGATAGAGCATGTGTGTACACAAGTGAGAGTTTGACAGACAGAAAGATGAGCACCCTCCAGAGGGTCAAGTCATGCCACAATCCCTTCCTCCAGTCCTCCATCTCAGCAGATCTTGGGCAACTGTGCATATGCCCAACATATTTTAGGTTGACCAGGCCAGGGATTCAAACTATACTCACTATGTAAGATCCAGCTTCTCTTGAGCAGCTAATTAACCACTGAGCCATGGAGCTGGCCCTAAAAATATATCTTTAGTGGTGAAAATTGGTCATTTTGCAGGATGTTAAAGATATAAAAAGTTATACATCTAACCAATATTACATGCATAAATAATATTTTCTTTTTTCAAATATTTTGTTTCACAGCTTTACATGCTTCTTGAATGAGTTTACAATAGAAGGAGAGGCAGTAGAAGTTTTTTGTTTATATTTATTTATGTTTTCAGAAAGATCTTTGCTACAGGGCATGTGTGCTCACCAGAGAGACAGAGAGACAGAAAGTGAAAGAGCACCCCCTGGGGAGGATGGTCATGCCACAAGCCCTTCTCCTTCACTCACCTCTCAGGGTTCTGGGAATGCATGCTCACACACCTGGTGTGAGTTTTAAGTCACTGGGTCCAGGATTTGAACCATGATCAACCTCATGAGAGTTTAGCAACATAACTATTACACTATCTGCTGGTCACCAGTTGAATAGTTTTTAGTTTAATTTACTATAGGGCCTATATACTTTGAGAGAGAGAGAAAGACGAAAAGTGGAAAAGGATCACCCCAGGGCAGATGGCAACACTGTAGTCCCTTATCTTGGAACTTCCTGCATGCACACACATACAGCCTGAGTGTTTTTCAAGCCATTAGGTCCAGAACTTGAACCACATAGTCAGTCATATGGAATCCAGCTGCCTTAACTATCATGTTATGGGCAGGCCTCATAGTTATTAACCTTAAGAGGATTTTTAAGGATGCAGGAATATTGGTTGGTAAATAGTTAATAGGTAAATAGGTAATTGGTAATTGGTAAAATCCGGATAGTAATATTGTCTAAATAATGGGCACGTGGTTCAATCAAATAAAACAGGAAATCTAATTCTTTCTGTCCCGACCTGCAGGACAGTCGAACAGGTTTCCTGAGGGAAA
>NW_006159729.1:601662-607384 GCF_000334495.1 Tupaia belangeri chinensis | reverse complement strand
ATGGGACAATGTTACAACACGGAGACAACACAGTGTTACAACTCTTCAGAGTCGTCCCTTTATTGTGGGCCAGGGATCTTGGTTGTATACATGTTGGTGGGTGGTGATTGGTTAAATGAAGGATTGTAAAAGGTGGGTTATGATTGGTTGCTTTTGTGGACCAATCATGAGGTGCTGGATATGCAAATCTGAGGGATTCTAGCCTCACCAATTATGGATAGTGGCCAATCAGAGTATGGTTTTGAAGGTGAGGTTTTGAAGGGGAGCCAATCATGGCCTTTGTCATTGTGTAATTGTTTGCTCTCTGAGAAACCGAAGCCTAAAGGCTTCCTAAGATGGCAATAGTAAGAGACTCATGAAAATAGCCTCGGCAGACTTGCTGGTGGGCAGCCTCCCACATCTTTTCCAGCATATTAAATATTGAACTTATGTGTATATGTGTGTGTATAGATACACATATGACTCTGAGGTTTTTTTAATACTAAAAAATGATAAAATACTCATTTGGGGATACACCTACCTCCTTAATTGCAAAAGAGAATGATATGACTATTTCTTCCAAAGGTTTATAAGTTTATTAGTTTTAAAAAGAGCTACTACAACTAAAATATGATAATTTGGCATACAGGGTTTTTTTTTCAGTTGCAATAGATACTTTTGTTGTACGTTCTATTACTTTCCTATCAACACTAAATTACTCCACAATAATTATCTTAAAGATTTTTGTTTCAGTCATTGAAAAGGTGCATGTTTTCCATTTTTTCTAAATATACATTTATATTATAAATGTATTAAATGCACATATTAACTGTATGTTTCCAGTAAATAAACTGTTTAAACCAGTACATAATATGAAATTCCCTGAAAAAAAATCCATTCTTAAGATCAAGAAACCTAGAATACTGAAGATAATCCTGGAAATGGGAGGGGGGCAGACAGCAGATGCCATAATGGCTACATCACTGGACTCTCACATAGCCTACCATAGTTCAAGTTTTGGACCCAGAGACTTGAAACTCATGCTATAAGTATGTGCATGCATGCCAAAAGTCCCCAAGGAGGGTGAAGGAGAAGGGATTGTGGCATGACCATCCTCCTGAGGGGGGAGGGTAATTCCTCTCTTTCTATCTCTTGGTCTCTTTCTGTCTCTTGGGTGAGCACACGTGCCCTATAGCAAATGTATCTCTAAAAAAAAAAAAAAAAGGAGAAAGAAAAAAGAAAAAAAAAGAAATAGCATTGGAGGACTCACAATCCAAACATATTATAAAACTGTAATAGCTCATACATTGTGACACCTGCATAAGATAGTGATGTACACCAATGGAATAAAATTGTGACTCCCCGAATGAACTCTTACACTTAATGTTCAACAAGAGTAGCAAAAAACTCAACGTAGAGAATAGCCACTAAATCGTACTCTATGTCCATAGGCAACAAACAAGTTACAAACAAACAAATAGGACCTAATCACATTACATATAAAATTTATGCAAAAGTTAACTAAAAATGGATCATGGACCTAAAGTGAAAAGATGAAACTACAAAAAGAAAAAAGTTAGAAGAAAACATAGACTTTCAATTTTGCAACTTCAAGTTAAGTAATACTTTTGTATGATAACAAAAGCTTTAGTGACTAGAGAAAAATTTGATAAACTGATCTTCATCAAAATGAATAACTTTTCTCCTCATAAAATATCACTAAAGAGTGGGGGTATAATCCACAGAATGGTAGTTGATAGTTGGAAATCATGTACTTGATGAGAGCTTCCTGTATCCAGAGTACGCAAAACAATCTCTTACCATTCAAAAAGAAAAAGCAATTCTCAATTAAAAATGAACAAGGTTTTGGGGGACAGCCAATGGTGTGATGGTTAAGGTGGCTGGATCCCACACGCAGTTCAAGTTCTGATAGCAGAGAAACACGTGTGTTCCTGCACATTCAACTATAAATTACATGAATGTAAGGGGAATGCAAGATACTACAATTTAGGGATGTGAGAAGGAAGTGCACACATTCACTTTTTATACATTTTAAGGAATATTTATTTATTAACTATGTATTTTTATAGAGTACAAAGTAGTAGTATAATTTTTAATACAATGTGGAATAATTAAATCAATGTAATTAACACTTATTTCCTCAAATATTTAACATTTTTGTAATGAGAATGTTATGATATTGATGTGTATAATACTCAATTATTAGTGACATTTACCATGTTTACACTCATTTTTATAGATCCTTTTGGAAAGGTATTGATGCATTTCAAAATATCTTGTTTCTACTTAGGTTCAAAAGATCTAGTATAAAATAAGCTTTTTCTTCTTTTCACATATTCTGGAATTTATTTTTTTACTTTTTTAATTTCATTTTATTTTGTACATTCAATAACATTATTTAGCTTATGAAGTGAATATTTCAACATGTGAACATTTCTCGCTAGTCCAGTTGATTAAACTATAAAATATTATCAACAGATAATACCACATTTCTTTGTCTCATTAATGCTTTGTCTCTTTATTTTTCTTCTAAATGTCCTGATTTTTCCAGTTCTTCAACCATTAGGGATGACAGTCCTCTAAAACTATATTTACTTAAGGCATTTTTAGGTGAATATCTCTAAAAGTTTGAATACTAATGTATCAACTCTCATGAAAAAAGTTTGCTTAAACTATATTTTCCTTGAAAAATAAACATTTGATTTTTGTCTTCTAGTTTATTTTAGGACAAAATGTTTTAACATATAAGATTAATATATTTCTCATTATAGCAATATCATTCCAAAATGCAAGTTTTGCTACTTTTTAATTACATACATTTGTATACTATAAGCATAAAAAAAATGTTCTTTCCCAGCATGAATACAGTGTATATTAGTCAAGTAATAGATGTTACTATGTATCTTATCATCAGCAGAAACATTTTCATTTTTATTTCTGGTAAATGATTTTTTTTTCCATATCACCTACCCTCCCCTTCTTATCCATCTCCTCCTAACCTATCCCCAGTATCTTCAGTTGTCCTCCCTGCTATTGGCCCTTCCAAACTTTCAGTTTCTGCCATAGAGTGCAAACATTCAGTATCTATTGAGCAGGAACATACGACGCCTGTCTTTCATAGCCTGGCCTGCTTCACTTACCATTAAATCCTCCATATTCACCCACTTTGTATCAGATGTCAGTCTCTTTGTTCTTTATGGCTAAGTAGTATTTCATTGAGCATATGTGCAACCTTTTTTGAATTCATTCACCTGCTCTTATGTACATTTGGGCTGATTCCATGTCTCAGCAATAACAGATAATACTAAAATAAACAGGGATGTGCAAGTGTATGTCTGGTGGAGTATTTATCTATCCTTATATAATGATATTTATTAGTCTTTGTAAAAGCTGCTCCAGCTAAAATTGAAATTGCCATGCAGGAAAGAAGACTGACAAAAGGAGGGAGGAGAGGGGGTAGTGGCATGACCAGTTTCTATGGGGAGGAAGGCATCTTTTTGTTTACCTTCTCTGTCCCTTTCTAGTGAGTACACGCAACCTCCAGCTTCTGGCAAGCTGAAAATAAATGTAATTAAAAAAAGTGGACAAAGTTTCTGAATCAACATTTCTCTAAAGATGATATACATGATATACAAATGACTGATGAGCCAATAAAATATCCCCAATATTTTTAGCCATTTGAGAAAAATAACCCAAACTATGATGATATACTACTGCATGCATACCAGATTGACTATAATAAAAAAAATATGGACAGTAACAAATACTGGCAAAGAAGCGAAGAAATTGGAAACTGGATACTTTGTTGGAATCACTATAAAATGGGTCAGCTAGCAAAGGAAATGGTTTGGCAGTTCCCCAAAATATGAAATCTTGAGTTACAAAATGTCTTGATGCATTTTGGCTGCCATAAGAAAATGTAATATATTGGGTGGATTATAAACAATATGAATTTATTTCTCACAGTTCTGGAAACTGGAAAGTCTTATGTGAAGGTGCTGGCAGATTCGTTGTGCTGTGATGGCCTGTTTTCTGGTGTATAGACAACCGTCTTCTCTAACCTTATGTGGTAGAAAAAGTGAGTAGTCTCTCTGTAGACTCTTATAAGGGAGGTAATTCCAGTAATAGAGACTCTGACTGCATTACCAAGTTTCAAAATGAAGGAACCTTGAAAACATTATGGTATGTCAGAAAGGCCTGGTTGCACATTTTATGATTTCATAGAAATGAACTATGGAAAGCAGGCAAATCCATATGCACAGAAAACTAGAAGAAAGTTGCCAGGGACTACAGGAGAGAGGAAGCTTAATAAGCTTGTTTCTTTCTTATTTATTTAAAATTGCTATTGGGCACATGTACTTGCCAGAGAGTCAGTGAGAGAAAGAGACAGAGAGAGAGAGAGGAAAAACTAACCCATTGGGCTGTGGTTATACTGTAATTCCTTTTCCATTTCTCTATCCTTTCATGATTTGAGATGTACATGCGCATGAACCTGGCATGTTTTTCAACCTACCAGAAACTGTATTCAAACCAAAGTTGGTCCCCTTTAATCACGATGATGTGGGGTAGGCCTAATAGTTTAATTTTCTTTAAGACAAAATAGTAGAATCAGTAAAATAAGAAGTGCACTATTTTAGAACTCATAATTAACCATCTATACAGATAACTTTTTTAGTGGTTCTATAGAAGCGAGTTCATGGATTTTAACTTGCTCTGAAGTGTTTCTCTGTTGTTAAGATTCTTTGTTGAGAGAGAGAGAAAGAGAGGGAGCCAGGTGCCCTCATCACGACTTTATCCATCGAGCTCAGATCCTAGGCACACACGAGCATGCCCAGAGTGCTCAAAACATCTTGAGAGGCAAATCCAGGACCTTCTCATGTGGTCCAGTTGCGTTCCAGCTGTGCAGCATCCTGGCCCTTACATTTTCTTCAGTGTCTAGACCTCCCTGGCATTTCTACAGTAACGGTGTGCATGGAGAAGAACACCAGCACATTCTTCGCATAGAGATGTAGAAGGGACTCTCACATTTATAACTTGGTCCAATAATCCCAGAAACTCTGTCATGTATTATTATATTTTTGCTATTGATGATATCATCACCCAAACTCAGAATAATGAAATGGGAATGTCTAAGCCGAATTTAAGATCTATCAAAGCAGTCAGTCACTCTGAAATATTAAACACTGGTTCAGGAATGATCTGACAATAATTTGACAGTTTGGGTTATGTCAGGGTTTAATTTAAAGAAGATACTCTGCTTCATTTTGAAAATGCGCACTTTTAGGGAGAGAGTACTTTGCTGTTCATTTCCTTTTCTATTATGTGATTCGTTCAAATCTGTTTTTCAAGAAACGGGCAGACATGTGCTTACTTTTGCACTCCATGGTAGAAATGGAAAGAACGGAAGATAGACCAGTAGGAAGGACAAGGGCACTCACCACCGCCTGTATGGGCAGGAGGGAGCTTTCGGAGGGTGTGAGCGCCATGCAGGAAAGAAACAAGTAACAGCCATAAGAATGTAAAGTTCTCTGGTGAAAATGATGTTTATGACAATATCCTTTATTTGATTGACATGTACTAGGTGCAAACTTTGAAAAGCCACTTTGTGTGCTATAGAGATGTATAACAATTGAATGTCAGTAAGAAATGACAAAATAAGCTTCCTTTTGACCAGAACTGCCATCTTCCAGTAATTAACCAAAATGACGAACACAAAGGGAAA
>NW_006159729.1:596653-601631 GCF_000334495.1 Tupaia belangeri chinensis | reverse complement strand
AGCACACGATATATCTTCTCTCGGCCTTTTAGAAAACGTGGAGTGGTTCCTCCGTTTTGAAAATATGTTTGAGAATAATAAACTCTTTGGCTTGCCTCACTTAGTATTAAATCTTCCATATTTGTCCACTTTCTATCAAATGCCAGGGTCTCGTTTTGTTTAGGACTGAGTAGTGTTCCATATGTATAAGGACCGCACTTCAGTGGCATTGTATGTCCCCACGTAATATATACTGAATGTCTGCACTCTAAGGCAGACACGGAAAGATTGGAAGGTGTAAAAACTTGGAGAATAACTGTGGACACTAGAGGCGGTGTGGGAAAAAGGAGGGAAGGGGGTGATGGAAAAGAGGGAATCAAGGGGGAAAAAGGCAAAACATTTAATGTACACAAAGATGAAAAATTATCTGTTGATGATAATATGTATGGTAATATCTTTGACTGGTCTAATATGCTGTGTATTCATGCTAAGAAAATTTATTTTACAGCTGTAAAGATGTACAGTGATTGAATATAAAAAAATTTAAAAGAATTTTTTTTTTTGGACAGGTTTTTGCTATAGGGTGCGTGCACTTGCCAGAAAGACAGAGAGACAGAGACAGAAAGCGAGAAATCACCCCCCAGGGGGGATGGCCACACTGCCATCCCTTCTCCTCCATTTTCCTCTTGGGATCTTGGGCACACATGCACACACGCCCTGCGTGAGTTTGTCACTGGGTCCGGGACTTGAACTGCCGTCTACTACATGGGAGTCCAGCTACATAGCTATTACACCAATTGCTGGTCCCTAAAATTTAAAAATTAAAAAAAAATAGTAAACTCTCTTTTATCCAGAGCAAGCATCATTAAGTCTGTAGCAGTTCCTTTCCTTTTAAAGCAGGAGGAGGCTATTAACATTTTTCAGAAAAAATAATGTGTGGATTAGTCATAAGAGATGCTTATGTTAATATGGACTAGTTTAGACCTCTTTTTGTCATGAAATAATTACTGTTGCAAAATACCAGCAGGTGCTGAAAGAGCAGGATTAATTTGTAAGAGTTGAATGACATCATTTTCAAATGGCTTATTAAACACTAATTAGATTTCAAATTGTGTGACTCTCCATATACTTATGTCAGTGTGGGAAAGTTTAAACACCTGCTTTCTCTATGACAGAGGTGAGCAAGGTTGCAGTTTAATTTTCATAGGTGACAGTTTATCAAATGAAATCAAAATGGAGATATCCAGATTCATGTTGGAGAGATTGAAGAATATGTTCAAATCTTGATTCTGAGTCCCAGTGTCCTTAGCCAGTGAAAGGGTTTTACTAAACAATACAGTTTCTTGACCTGCTCTTGTAATTCGAAGCATTAATTTAATGAGATTATTTCATATGTAGTTTCTAATAAGAACACGATTCTCATGAACTGAGAAGGATCTTCAAAGGACAAACTCAAACACTTTATCTTTGAAACTTAGGCAATAAAAATATGTTATTTGTTCAGTGTTAGTAATAACAGTTATTCTATTCATTTTATAGCAATTTTAAAGAGCTACATTACAGGACATGGCTGACCACATAGACCTAGCAGCTTGAGAAACACACAGGCACACGTGTGTGCCTGCCTAAAATCCCAAAAGGAGGCAGAGATGGAGGAGAAGGGGTTGCAGGGTGACCATTCCTCAGTGGAGACGTGATTTTTCCTCTCTTTCTCTCTAGTTTTCTGTCTCTGTTTGACAAGTACATATGCCCTCTAGCAATTAAAAAAAAGTGAAAAATAAAATGCCATTCTATATAAAGGCTGAGTGTTACACAGCTCTTCCAGTGCATCGCCAGCCCTCATAAAGCTCAATCATGGACAGTAAGTCCAACAGCAGAAAACCTGGCCCGCTTAGACTCACCTACTGCTTTATGCAATGCCAGAGAATCATAAAACAATCGCAACAGCCTGCCTTTGCGCATTTAAAAATATTTTGTCATGAATAATCTGCATTCAGTTTGCCCTTTATGTTCTAAAATATTGCAACACATATATTTATGTTTATCTGGACTACTGATTTTTTTGGCACCACCATAAATTCTATTTCTGAGGCAAGGGGCTTACGCTACTCATCTTTACCACATCCCAGGTCTGAGCATTCCGTAAACATTCTGTGTTTAATTCCTTCTCAAGGACTTTGCAGTCATTTTCATGCTCAAACCAGAATTTCTCTTCAAAGGCTCTTTCTCTTCCTGCTGCCGTCACCAAAGACAGGGTGAGCGCCTGTCCTTTCCATTTCTTTCTGTAGTATCATCTTGTGTTTATGGGCTTATTTATCTGTTTCTAATCAGCCTCATCCTTATCACCACTAGAAATTCAAGTTCCATCAGTTTTACCCAGCTCACCTACTATCATTTTTTGCTGAAACAATGAACTTTCAATGGCTACGTGTTAAATAAATAATTGTGTGCGTTTTGTTTATCTCTTTGTGTTTTAATTGGCATGGGGAAGGTACTACTTTATTTTTTTAAAAAATGGGTGAAAAACCAATTATCATTCTATTTATTTAATCAAAGATGAAAAGTTAGCCATCATTTACGTCTATCATCTTTCATACTAAGTCTGTTGGCTGTTTTGAGAAAAGAGTGGAGGAAAAGGATTCCATGCAAGAAATGGTCTAAGCAAATGGAGAGCTCACTGCATACTGTAAATTGTGAGTGGCCCAGGATGACTTAGGAAGCAGTTCTGTCTTGGACTCAGGATGGTGGAAGCAGAGAAGTAGGTGAAGTTCTTGCAAAATATGCTCTCTGTCATAATCCAAAGTTTATTATAGAAGCAGAAGGCTCAATGAAGATTTGAAAGTGCTGGTAGCTTTGAGAGAAAGTCCATCTACCTGTTGTTAGACAACGTACCAAAGAAGTCTGATTTGGCAGTGAAGACAGTAGGTCAGAGAGTTGTCAAGGGCTCCTGGATTTATATTAGAAAATTAGGGGCCACATCAAAAGAAACCAAGCTAGCACAGAACAGCTTGACAGATGAAAAAGAAATCTCATCCTTGCGATGATAGTAGATGTGAATTTTGCATCCTGTTAGGCATGCTTTCTTCTTCCTCTCTCTCTGATGAGTCATGTGCCTTGTGAAGTATTAAAAAAATAAATATATAATAAAGTTTATTCAACTATTTTGCTTATGTGAGAGATGTGGAAAGTGAGAGAAAGAGAGACCAGTCTCCCCAACAGGGACCTTATGCCAAGATCCACCTGTTTCATTTTACCGAGGGCATAGACATGCACATGCATGTGCACCCAGCATGATCAGAAAGGCCCTGATGCAAACCCAAGACCGTTGCCATGTGAGTTCAGCTCAGCCCGTGCTGCACCTCCACCTGGCTCCTGGATTGAAAGTTTTTAGAAGATAAAACACAAAGTACTTTGCACTGTGACATATTTCTAAGAGAGTAAGTGGGAGGCAAGAGCACAGAACGACTGTATTTCTACTGCAATCAAAATATAATATGGGGTGACAGAGTGTGGCTCTGACTTTGTGTCTATTTCCCAGAATAAATTTCATTAACTGCATGATCTATCCAATTGGCTGTGGAAAAATCAATTGTGGAGACTGATGAAAGCATTGATCGGGTGAGAATCGGCCCTGTAACAGCATGCAGCAGTGACCAAAGTCTTTGTCCACATAAGCCTAACAAAGGTGTGAATTGAAAGTTTCTACAGAATGACAAAAAATGAACTTAATAATGAAATAGATGTAGCCAGTTGTCCTATATGTCAGGGCTTTATTTTTCAATTTAATTATTTTTAAGAAAGACAACCATTTCTACACAAACACTAACTAAATGTGATTAAATTTCTATTAAATCTGTTTTGTAGTGGTCCAGCCCTTAGCCTAATGGTTAAGGAAGCTGAGGTACACACTGCTGACCACGGTTCAAATCCTGACCCTAGCAGCTTAAACATGTCAGACGTGTGTGTTTGAACAAAATAGCAATCAGATGGAGAAATGAAGGAGAAGGAATTGTGGAAGGGAGGGGCACACTCCTGGGAAGTGCTTTCTCCCTCCCTGTTTCTCTCTGGCAACACGCATGCCCTCTCCTAATTAAATATAAAACCCTATTTTGTGAATCAACATGATCTGCTGTCACCTTGACTCTGAAACAGCTTTAAACTCAGGACAGAGTAGAGGACTAAGTTAGTGGCTCTGATCCCAAATGTTTTGTATGTATCACAATCTATTTGGTTTTGTTTTGTTTTGTTTTGTTTTGTTTTGGTCATAGGTCACATGTGCTCACTGGAGAGAGACAGAGAGAGGGAAAATGAGAAATCACCCTCCAGAGGAGATGGCCACTCCACAATTCCTTCTCCTCCATTCTCCTTTCAGGATGTTGGGCACCCACACATATGCACACAGTATGATTTTTCAAGCCACCAGATCTGGGGCTCTAACTGTGTTTGGCTGTGTGAGAGTCCAATGCCTTAACCACCACACCACCTGCTGGTCCCACATGTATCACAATCTTTAAACAAGTAGTGATCTTTGTCAAAATAAATGTATTCTCATAGTTAAGTAACAGTTTTTTATCCTGACAAGACTGATAGCACAGTGCATACTAGTTAAAAACTACAACACAAATTCTTTATAGGGAAAATTTATATATTTAGAACAGGGAGCACATCAACTGCCCACTTAAAATACTGGTAGAATTAGTGGCAGTGAAGTAATTCTGAAGTAATCTATTGTATAACCTCTTCTATGGTGTTTTGCTGGCTGCGGTGTCTTATGTAGTTTGTTTTAATTTTGCTGTAGCTGAGAAAACTTCCTCTTTGTAGAATTTTCAAATTTAAATTGTTATCCAAATTATTGTGAAAATTAGCCTTTTAAGAAGAGTCTGATTTTGGCCAGAACTGCCATCTTTCATTTTTGAGTACCGTGTGTTCAGTGAAGGCATTCCAGAAGGCCTGTGTCAAATTTCCAACTTTCGTAATTTTCCAAAGTGACGAACACAAA
>NW_006159729.1:580479-596230 GCF_000334495.1 Tupaia belangeri chinensis | reverse complement strand
CAAAACTGGAAGAGTCTACAATGTTACCCAGCATGCTGTTGGCATTTTTGTCAACAAACAAGTTAAGGGCAAGATTCTTGCCAAGAGAATTAATATGTATATTGAGCGTATTAAGCATTCTAAGAGTAGAGATTTCTTCCTAAAGTGTGTGAAGGAAAATCATCAGAAAAAGAAGGAAGCCACAGAGAAAGGTACCCAGGTTCAACTAAAGCGCCAGCCTGCTCCACCCAGAGAAGCACACTTTGTGAGAACCAATGGAAAGAAGCCTGAGCTACTGGAACCTATTCCCTATGAATTCATGGCATGATGGGTGTTAAAAATAAACTAATTTGTGGTCTATAAAAATGTTTGCCTTAATTGAGTAGAATTATGTTCCCTCCCCAAAGCTAATTTTTATTGGGCTCTAATTCATTTTGTAATATCTTTATTCAAATTTAGTAATTTTTCACCTGAAAGATGTTATGTGGTTTATACAACAAATAAAACTCAGTTGTTTAGAAAAACAAAACAAAACAAAAGAAGAGTCTGTCCACAGAAAGTGTAAAATTATATGTTAAGGATGATGTGTGTGGTAAGAGCTTTGCTTGGATTAATATGCATTGTATTCATGCTGGGAAGATTCATTTTGTAGACTGCAAAGATGGACAATAATGAAATGTAAATTAAATTAAATAAAAAAAAATAAAACCCTGTCTGTCTAAAAATGTTCTGTGGCAAACCCATAGCCTAGCGGTAAAGGGAGATGGACCCCACATGGTCAACATGGTTCAAATCCCCACTCCTGTGACTTGAAAGATATGCTGGAAAAGGATGCGTGTATGCCCAAAATCCAGACAAGATGGGCAGGGTAACCATGCCCATTGGGTATGAGAGGGTGCTTTCCCTCTCTCTCCCTCTGGTGAGTGCTCATGCACTCTGGCAATAAAAATAAACCTGTTCATAATTTTAGCTATTCTGTTTCTCTAACTATATATAAAAATAACTTACAAAAATGTAGAAGACAATAAACCCAATATCACCATCATCCTAGAAGAAAGTACCATTTCTTTTTTTTTAATTTAAATGTATATATTTACATTCATTCAATGCACATCATTACAGCATAAAAAATGAGATTTTCTATCCAGAATACACTGCATATTGGCTCAATAAAGCACATCAACACATGTGTTATCGTCAACAAATAATTTTCCATTTCTTGTTTCCTGTATATTTTCTTTTTTTTTTTCCCCCATCCTTAATTCCTTATCTCTCACCCTCTGCCATTTCTTACCCTCCTCCTCCCACACTGTCTCTGGTATCTATGGTTGCTTTCTATGCCTTCCCCCCACTTTACTGATTCACTAAAGATCTTAATTAATCTAAATATTTTCAATAGCAAGTGTAGCTGATATATACATATCCATGAACACAAGTCTGACTTTAGGCATAAATTCTAGTGAGTAGAATGAACATACTATAAAGTAGCACCTCGCTGGGGCTATATAGCTTACTACACTCATCAAATAGGTATTTTTAATGCTGTTTTTATTTCAAGAAAAAGAGTTTCAGGTTTTTTATCTGAAACTTCTTTTAAAAACTTAATTAATTTACATACATTCTCTAAGCATCGTCACAGCATACAAAATGTGATTTCCCATCCAGAATATACTACATAGTGGCTTAATCATGCATGTTATCATCAATAATTTTCCATTTCTAGTTTTATTCATGTATTACCCCTATTTCTGACCCTCTGTCCTTTTCCACACTCTTATCACACTATCTCTGGTGTCTACAGTTGTTTTCCATTCCTTTTCCTCCAACATTTTAATGATCACACAATTTCTTAAATAATCTAACTACTTTCAATAGCAAGTTCAGCTAGTAATGTCAAGAAAAACAGTTTTGACTTAAATCAAAGAAATCCTAAGGAATTTTGCTTAAAGCTTAAAGCCAGGAAACAGGTTAGGATTCTGTTCAAATAGGTTCATGAACCTATCCACAGCTCGAGAGAGGACAAAAATCCTTAAAACCAGACAACAAAGCCTAGGAGAAAATCAGCAATATTTTAGTCACGTCATAATATGCTATTTCACCAGTTCAGTTTCTTGTACTTAATCTATCTTCTGTTGTGGTTCGATCTTCCCGATTAAATTCTGAGATATAATATTCAACTCCAGACTTGTCCCTACGATTAAGTTGTCCATTTTCTTAGTTTTTGAACTCTTATGGTTGTGAGTCTGTATTTAATTTTCCTGATACAGCACTCCCTTGAGAATTTCTTGGAGATCTGGTCTGGTGCAGGTAAATTCTTTCAGGTTTTATTTATCTGAGAATGTTCTTCCCATATTAAAGATAATCTTGCTGGATACAGTGCTCTTGGTTGAAATTACTGTTCCCATGACACTTTGAATATACTTTCCCATATTTCCTCACTTGTATTGTTTCCAATGAGAGGTCTGTTGTTATCCTGATAGGATATCCTTTGTGGGTAACTTGATGTTTTTCTCTTGCCAATCTTAGTATCTTGTCTTTGTCTGTGGTTTTGGTCAACCTAGTTATAATGTGTCTTGGAGAAGATCTTCTTGTGTTGATTCTATTTGAAGTCTTTTGTATTTCTTGGGACTGGATCTTTGAGAGCCTCTCTAAGTTTGGAAAGTTTTCTTCCAGGATTTCATGGGCTAGATTATCAATGCCCTTATGAGTTTCTTCACCTTCTGGAATACCAATTATCTGGATGTTTGGACATTTGATGGCATCTGGTATTTCTCGTATATTATTCTCATTTTTTGGGGGAAACTTTCTCAGTCTTGGTGGTGGATTTTTCTAAGCCAGCAATTTTCTCTTCTACGTCTGAGATTCTATTTTCTGTATGACCTTGTTTTCTTTTAATACTTTCAAGGGAGATTTTGACTTTCTGTATTATAGACTTCATCTCTAACAGGACCATTTGATTCTTTTTTATAGTGCATATTTCCTCTTTTAGATCTTGCAAGAATTTCCTCACCTCCCAGAACTCGTCAGCTCCTTTCGTCTGTCTCTTCTGCAGCTCATTGTTTCTCTTCTCGTCCATCTCTGTTAGCTTTACCATAATATTCTAAATTCTTTGTCAGACATTTCCATGATTTCCATTGAACTGTCTGTGGATGAAGAGGAGTTATTCTTTTCCCTAAGAGGAGAGGTATTCTCTTGCTTTCCCATATTTCTTGTGGTCCTGTGGTGATTTCTAGTCATCTAATGGATGATGGGTTTCTTCCTAATTCTTGAAGTTCAATCTGAACTTTCAGGAGTGTGCAGAAAGAGGTGATCTGGAGTCTCTTTGCTGTTCCATTGTGATCCCTTTGTGCAGCAGATTCAGTAGATATTGAGGAATATGTTAACCCTAATAGTATTTGGATGTTTGGCTATAGTTCCCTTAGATCTGTCTAGAAATACAGTAAATGGAGACTGAGGAGTGGAGAGAAGAGATAAAAGAAAAATAAAAGGAAACAGAGAGGGAATAACAACAAGAAAGAAACAGAGACAGAAAGAAGGCAAAGATAAAAAAAATAAAAAAATATTTATTTCTTTTTTTAAAAAGCACAAAATAGAAAACTGCCCTTTCTCTGGAGCCATGGAGGAATCTTCTAAAGGCTTGCCGCTTGTCTCTCCTGGGTGGGAGGGAGAGAGAGGATTATTAACAAGATAAAGGTGGGTCTGAAAGCAAGAGAATACCTTAAATTTTTTTAAAAAGGGAACCAGCAGTTGGCGTAATGGCTATGTCACTGGACTCCCATGTAGTCGTCCGCGGTTTGCGTCCTGGACCTGGGGGCTTAAACTCACGCCAAGTGCATGTGCGTGCGTGCCCAAGATCCCGAGAGGAGAATGGAGGAGAAGGGATTGTGGGGTAGCCATCCCTTCTGAGGGATGATTTCTTGCTTATCTGTCTCTCTGTCTCTGTCTGTCTGGTGAGCGCACATGCTCTGTAGCAAAAATCTCTCAACAAAATTATTTTAAAAAGGAAAAGTTACCAAAAAATGAGAAGACAGAAGCAGAGAGAGACAGAGACACAGAGACAGAGATAGAGAGAATGCTAGAGGGGCCCCCTACCACTCAAATTTGTGGGCTGGAGGCTGAATTATCAGCAGAAAATCTTCATTTCTCTTTTTCCCTGAAATCACTAGATCTCAGGAGGAATCTTCTTCTGAAGGCATGCCTCTTGCCTCTTCACTCAAATTTGTGGGCAGGAGGCAAAATTAGCAGTAGAAAATCTTCATTTCTCTTTTTTCCATGAAATCACTAGTTATCCAAAAGTACAACTTCAACTCTGATGTGTCTAACTCATGCTAGCCATTAATCTAGTGATTCTATTTTAAAGAATTGTACAAAATCACAAATATTTTCAAGATTTGTCCAGTTCCATAGCATATGCGGGACTTTGCTTCTCTGTAGGCTGAGGCCACAGAGGAGACCCAGATTCTACTTCCATCTCAACCTAAAATGAAGTGGTCCTTTGGTATTCCCAGCTACGTGTGGAGGCCAAGGTTGAGAGTGTAACCCTGCAAGGCCCTGTCTAAAACCCTGTACACACATGTGGGCACACACACACAGAGAACATTGCTGATAATCCTCACCCAAAGACAGGATTTATAGGACTTGCATTTTTAAAACAACATGCTTGAACTTTACCTTCCACCATGGCAGCTGCTGGTTTATGTGCCTGCCAAGCACTGCAAATGTGTCCAGGAAGAAACACACACACACACACACAGTATATATAGGAAGTGTAAAACATATCAAATTTTGAAGTCTTACTATAAAAAAGAATATAGAATGCCTCATTAATCATTTTTATATGGCTTATAAATTTAAATGATAAAAATTAATATATTGGATTAAATAAAATGTATTATTAATGTTAATTTCATCTACTTAGTTTTACTTTTTTATTTTATTATTATGATTTTTTTTTGCTAGAGGGCATGTGTGTTCACCAGAGGGGAAAAAGGAGAAAGCACACCCTCCCCACCCACCCCAATACGGCATGGTCACACTGCAATCCCTTCTCCTCCATCTCTCCATCCTGTTGGGATTTGGGGCATACATTCACACACACCTGGTTTGTTTCTCAACTGGCTGGGTCTGGGACTCAAACCATGGGGTTCATCATGTGGGCTCCAGCTCCCTGAGCCACTAGTCCACAGGACTGACTTATTTTTACTTTTAAAAATGTGACTACTGGGCCATCAGGTGGTGTAATGGTTAAGGACATTAGACTCCCAGATGGTTGACAATGGTTTGAGTCCCTGACCTAGCGGCTTGCTTTCTCACTTTCTCTCTCGCGCGTGCTCTCCCTCTGTTCCTCTCTGGTCAAATTAAAATGAATACATAAATAATTACAGTTAAATAAAATAATTCTTTAAAGAAATGTGACTGCTACAGAATTTAAAATTTCTTGTATGTCTTTGGTTATGTATTTATGTAACCGCACTGGGATAGATTGATCACAAGCAATAGAAATGAACTTGAAGCTTCATGCACTGAACAGAAGATAAGCTAACAGCATGAAATGATATGAACATGCAGAAGAGGTGCCTTGGTTGAATGAAACAACGGGCCAGGAACAAACTGAAGTACATCCATGAGAACACCCTATTTCAAAACAGACTACCCTGTAAGATGCACCAACATTGCCGTAATGGAGTATCCGTGAATAGTACTGAGGCAATTTATTCACATTTTAGAAATATATTTATTTTGAAATATATTTGTTTTATACTCTCCAAACCACAACACAAATAGTAGAAAATAATGCATTGGTACATGAAAATACATGGACATTCCCAACCTTATGAAAAATTGACATAATAAAAGGCAACATGGAAATCACAGACTAAATCTAGAAATGTTATAGAAAACTTACCACAAAACTGCCGTCCGTAATATATTGACTAATTAGTAAGTACAAGGGAATATGAGAAATGAAAATGTTCAAAAACTGCTCTTAGGGTTCTCAGTATAGTCAATCCATAGGATAATTTGGAAAACATGAAATCTAGAAATGTATTTAAAATTATACATACACACAGGCTTTCATGAAGGAGCTTCAAATGTTTATGGACAAATGGAACTAAAGTAGGAGTTTATTTGGGGTCAAACATTTTTTTTTAATCACAGAAATACTCTTACAATTCTGTACTATATTAATTATACCAAAGTAAAAGTTATTTTTAAAAATGTTTAAAATGTAAAAAGAGCCAAAAATAAAATTAGTGCACATATGCTATCCATACAATTATTTTAAATTAAACAACACAAATTTTTTAAAAATGCATGCATATTTTTTCATAATATGCATTTTGATGAGCTTTTTGAAGAGAGAGAGTATTGTGTGTAATCTAAGCATTCTTTCTTTTTTCTTTTTTTCTTTTTTTTAGAGAGATTTTCGCTATAGGGCGCATGCGCTCACCAGACAGACAGAGAGAGACACACAGAGACAGAAAGCGAGAAATCATCCCCCAGGGGGGATGGTCACGCCGCAATCCGTTCTCCTCCATTTTCCTCTCGGGATCTTGGGCACACACGCACACACGCCTGGCGTGAGTTTTAAGCCACCGGGTCCAGGACGCTAACCGTGGTCAACTACGTGGGAGTCCAGCGACATAGCCATTATGCTAACTGCTAGTTCCCTCTAAGCATTCTTTCCATTTATTTTTAAAATTTACCAGAGGGCGCATGTTCTCACTGGGAGAGACACAGAGCCAGAGAGAGGTGAGAGAGCGCTCATGGGCAAGGGACTTGCCACAATCCGTTCTCCTCCATTCCTCCCTTCTTTTGAGATTGTGGTTCCTCAAATCCCGTGGTCTGGGACCCAAACCATGAGTCTGTCATGTGAGATCCCGCTGCCCTTACTGCCACATGACCAGCTGACCTTTAAGCATTATTAATCATAAGAATATAACGGAACAAACCCCAAAATTGAATATTCTACTTAACGTAAAATAGTGTCTAGTCATACAATGAAATATTCAACAATCAGAGAGAGACATAGTTGCAGAGAGTAATTCTCTGTTTTATAATGTATATATGTGATGCACACATACATGCGTATGTGCATAAATGTGCAAAAATACTCATGTCCACCTGCATGCATGTGTTTCAAACGCACACATGTGAGAAGTAAGTCCCATTCATCCTGGCACGGTTTGTCACATTTCTAAAGAGCCAGGGTGGTAGTGGCAGCGCAGCGGCACAACAAACGTGTGTTGTACCGCTTTGGAGTAATGGACAGTGAGTGATGGAAATGCATGTGTTTATTTTCTCTCAACTTTGTTCAAATATTTTATTAATTTTTTCAGTTACAGAAAGTTAAAGAGAGAAAAGAAGGAATACAACAAGGAAATCAATCAACCATCTAATGCTATGGATGTCCTCAGAGACTGATGTTTAGCCTTCAGTTTTACTTACTTTTGCAAAGTTGCGTTGGAGGTAACTTAGTGTATTTGTAGCACCGATTGAAGTGATAGGTTTTCCATGGGCAAGTTTGTTAGGATGCCAGCATTCACAGCAGAGTACAAACTCTTAAGACTGCCTCAAATTACAGCTTACAGCTTTTCCATCATGGTTGTGTGACCTTAGGCAAGTCATTTTAACTGTTCTTTTTTTTTTTCTCTTTAAATTTATTTTTTACATTAATTCACTATACATCATTACAGCATACAGATGACTCTTCCATCCAAAATACACTGTGTATTGGCTCAATCAAGCACATCAACATACATGTGATCAGCAAATAATTTTCCAATTCTTATGTCTTGTATACTTTGTTTTTCATTTTGCCATCCTTGATTTCCTATCCCTCACCCTCTGCCATGTCCCACCCTCCTCCCACATTGGCTCTGGTATCCATGGTTGCTTTCTATGCCTTCCTCTCCCCCCATTTAATTGATTTGCTAATGAACTTAATTAGTCTAAATATATCAACTAGCTAGCACAGCTGATATATACCTATACATGAACTCAAGTCTGACTTTAGGCATAAATCTCAGTGCATAGAATGAACATATTATAAAGTAGTACCCAGCTGGGGCTATATAGCTTACTGCAGTCATCAAATATGCATTTTTTAAAAATTTTGATACGAACAGTTTTACTGATTATGGTATATAATGCTACTATTTATTATTCCCCTTCTATGGAAAACCCATTTATATTTTGGTTACTTTATTTTCCAAAGTAGAACAAAGATGCATAAATGTTTACCCTACTTGCTCTTGTGTTAAATGATTTTAAGCTTTTCCATCTGAGCATAAACAACTGTGAGTCTTCAATTAGCAGAGACTCCGCCTTGTGAAAAAATAAACTGATGCTGATGACCTATTTAATGTTCTTTTTCCTGATTCTTACCTTCCTGATACAAAAATATAATTCCAATATAATATTTTGATTTTCTTACTGGTTCGGTTGCTCTTCTTTTAGTAATTGCATGTAATGGCTTTCAATATCTGGTGATGTCACCCTTCTGCCTGAGCCAACATGGCTGGGGCTGCCCAACTTTTTTTTTTTTTTTTTATAAAACTCTAGATTTTATTATTCAATCCCAGGTCTTTCATCTTAATTCATACTCAGTTACCAAAGTAACACAGATATAACAACAATGACCCAGGAGCAAGATACAAAAAGAATTCATATGAGACAGTATGATGCATTTTACATACTTATAAAGAACAGCATATGGGATGAACTTCCATGCAAATAAAAAGGTAGTGGGTTTTGTTTTGTTTCACTCTTATAAAAAAAGGTGGAGGAAACCAGCAGTTAGCGTACTGGCTATGTCGCTGGACTCCCACGTAATCAACCGTGGTTTGCGTCCCGGACCTGGTGGCTTAAAATCCACGCTGGGAGCATGTGCGTGCGTGCCCAAGATCCCCAGAGGAGAATGGAGGAGAAGGGATTGCGGCGTGGCCATCCCCTCTGGGGGGTGATTTCTCACTTTCTGTCTTTCTGTTTCTCTGTCTGTCTGGTGAGCGCACACGCCCTATAGTGAAAAACTCTCAAAAAAAAAAAAAAAAAGGGGGAGAGCCAATGTGGAGGTTAAGGTGGCTGGATTCCAGCCCTTTACATTAATAATGTGTCTCTGCAGTAGGTGTTTTCATTGTGGTCAAGTCTGTGTTATACAAAAGCCTTCCTCATTTTTTTCCCCAGAAAGCTCATAAAATTGTCAAAGAGATGGAACCAACAGGTGGCATGGTGTTCAAGGTGCTGGACACTCCCACATGACCAACCAGGGTTCCAGTCCTGGACCTGGTGGCTTGCTTTCTCACTTCCTCTCTCTCTCACTCTCACCCTCTATCTCTCTGGTCAAATTAAAAAATCAATGAATGAGTAAATAAAGAATAAAATAAATAGTTATAAAAAAAAATTGCCAAAGAGAGAGAAAAAACAAGCAAACAAACAAACAACAACAACAAAAACAGCTTCTAGACCATTTGAAGATGGCTGGAACTCACACCACTGCGGAGTTCACGTCCTTTACCTGCTGCTGGGAAACATGAAGGGTATATGTCCGTACATGCCCAAAATCCCCAAAGAGAGAAATGGAGAAAGGAGTCTAGTATAACCATTCCCTAGTGGGGGCGTTTGCTGCCCAACTTTTTAACTGTAACCGTTATGCTTCCTTTTAGTTATGTACATTTTAGATAAAATTTGGCTAGATAGTTTTATGTTATTAAAGATGAAATTCTTTATACTTATTTACTTACTTTTTTATTTGCCAACGTATAACGGGGAAAAATGTTTTTACCCTTTTTTTTTTTGCTTTAATTTATTTCTCTTTCTTACACTTTAAAAGGTTAACTGGTGCTGGGAACCAGCAGTTGGCGTAATGGCTATGTCGCTGGACTCAAACATAGTCGACCATGGTTCGCGTCCTGGACCCGGTGGCTTAAAACTCACGCCGGGCGCGTGTGCGTGCGTGCCCAAGAGCCCGAGAGGAGAATGGAGGAGAAGGGATTGCAGCATGACCATCCCCACTTTGGGGTGATTTCTCGCTTTCTGTCTCTATGTCTTTCTCTGTCTGATTAGTGCACGTGCCCTATAGCAAAAAACCTCCAAAAAAAAAAAAAAAAAAAAAAAAGAAAAAAAAAAAAAAAAAAAAAAAAAAGAAAGAAAAGGTTAACTGGTGCTTGTAGCTTCTGTAGCTAATGTAATCTGTAGCTATTGTAACAAATAAGGTCATAAACAAGCCTGTTTGCTTAGAAGAGGAAACTTAAGCCCCTTGCTTTGGACAATGACCATAAGAATGTAAGTGGGACCTGGGTCCCAGGCAAGAAATCTTTAGAGATGGGAATGTTTGCTGAAGGGACACAAGTAACCCGTTAAATTGGGAAAATTCCAATAATGCTGTCGTTTACATAATGGTGACTCACAGGTGTTTAGGTTGTTTAGTTCAACAGCACAGCTTAAAGAAAATATGCTTAGCTTCCCTTAACCTCTCTATGTGCCACAAGCCTGAGTTAACAGATTCAACATTGCCGTAAGAACAGAACAGGATCATAAATGTCATGTGAAAGGAAAAAGACCACAGAATAATGTTGAGAAAGTGGTGAGGGTAGGAGTCAAACTGAACTAGCTAGATTTTTGTTATAGATAAACAGAGGCTAATGGAGAATTGTAATGGTATGTAACATGCTGGTCATTTCTCTTCTGAGAGTCAGCTGTGAGCTTGTCAGCTCTCGGCCACTCCCTGTGCCTGGCTACAGCTAAATAAGCTCTATTTCTCCCTCTGTGCTCCATCTCTCAATTATTCACAGAAACGACTGTCAGATTTTAGCTTGCAACACTAGGGCATGTGTACTCACCAGAGAGAGAGAGAGGAAAAGAGAGACAGAGGAAAAAAAGCACCTGAATGGGGAGTGATCATGCTTTAATCCCTTCTGATTGTTTCCAACCTGTCAGAATTTTTTTTTTTTTTTTTAAGAGAGAAATTTTTTCTGTAGGGAGAGAATGCTTGCCAGAAAGAGTTAGAAAGCAAGAAATTACCCCCTGTTTCTCTTGTAACAGGAAAATTTAATCTCTACTTAAGACTTAACTGATTCCTAGTTAAACGGATGTGTTTTGCATTAGATTTATATTTTATTCTGTGTTGTGTTTTTGTGACATTTTGCTTTTTCTTTTATTAAAACATTTTGTCAAGAACGTATATTTTTAAATTGCAGGCAGTTTTAATATTTGCTGATATCTTTCATGATTTATTTTTAAATTTGGATTTTAATAATTAGTGTTTTATTCGTATAAAATTTTAAGTATGTTTATAACCACCATTTGTTACTTTTATTTTTAACTATTAAAATGCATATCATGTCGATCATTTTAGAATACTAATTTGTAATTCTTGAGGAATTTTCATTTGTATCATTATGAGTTTCTCTAATTAATATGAGACTACTTTCCCTTTGCCTTTTACTATGCTCTAGTAACTCTGCTGGAATTCTTTGTACTAGGATCCTCCTTTAAACATCTCCCTTGTCGTCAGTTTTGCCAGATGTGTAGTTGAGAAATTGTCTTCTTTTATTTCTTCTTTTGGAATTTCTCATTATTTCTGCATGTACATTATTTAAAGTTTTGTTTGCATCAGAAGAAAGTCTGTGGTCTGTGGTCTTTATTTACAATATTGCCACTAACCTCTCAAAAGACTTTCAGATGGGTGTGCCACAACAAAACTGAAAGCAAATTTATATTCAGAATAAAAACAAGTTGAAAGGTGTTTCAGAAAAGGAAGAGTGGTATGCTATTGCTCCTTCAGTAATATAAATGTGAGGCAAATGTGCAATACTAACAAAGCACAATGCTGTAAGTGTAACTGTCTTTCAACCTAAGTATGGATAGTTGGTTAAAAAAGAGTAAACATTGTATGGCTCCTTGACCTATTATCTGAACAAACTGGGATACATCTAATTCTGTGATGTTAACATATACGACATTGACTCATGAAACACCTATGGAGAGAAGACTCTGTTACAGAGTGCAACTGATTCACAGTTCTTGACAAATAAGTGAACAGGAACTTGAACGAGGGTCATCACGTGGTTTCCAGCACTGCCATTCAGCAAGCTACTACTTGAACCACCTCAGCAAGGCCCAAAATGCAACTTCTGACATGAGTTTGAGAAAGAGTAAGTGGTTGGTGCTGGGAGGCTTCCAACTGCACATCCCTGTTAGTGACAGTAAGGGGATAACTGATTGTAAAGCTATAGTTTTAACTGAGCGAATGGGTAAGGAAAGCCAGATGTATTTACAGGCAGGAGTAGTGGTAGTAGCCAGAATGAATTGTTGCCCCAGCAGAGGCAAGGAAAACAGTGATAAGAAAACTTTGATAAGAAAGAAATAATCAACTAAATTTATGATAGCCCAAACCTCAAGGGGCAACAAATCAAATAAAGCAATCTTGAATCCTTATTGGACTATAATTTCTTGAGGAGCAAGGACTAATTTTTTTAATATATCCCCGTTGTCATATGCTATGCCTATTTTCTAGGGAGCCCCAATAAATGAAGGAAAGAAGGAACAATTTATGGACTGTTGTCAAGGTAAGCTATGTATCATTTTTACAAACAAACAAAGAAGAATATTAGTTCTTAGATAGTTTGGTATGGCATTAGTTTAAAAGATAAGTTACTTTTAAGGTGTCATTAGCTATAATTTGAAGAAGTCATAATTTAACCATTTTTTTCTATAAAACAATCACTCTTATTTTCTTTCTGTTATTTCTTTTCCTCCATTCTTGACATTTTAATGACATAGCATGTACATTCCTGACAAATATATTTCAATTCTCAGTTACCTAATTTATTTTAAATTAATCTACTGCCCTAGAGTCTCTGGGCATATATTCATCTAATTAAATTCAGATCTTGTTACACATGGAAAAGACAGAGTTTTACTTACAAAGTGTGAAATTACCTAATCATGTCTTTCAGTCCTTAAATGCAGTGATTTTCTAAGTAATTTTAATTCCTTTCCAAGGCCAGAATTAAATTTTAACTCCATGAAAAAGTTTAAAATAACTATACTTCATGACTCTTAAAAATGGGGTTCATGGAGAAAATTTCTCTGTCTCTTTAATTTCCAGACAATAAATTGATGTTCCAATTTCTGCTTGCATTAGGCAATGCTCAAATGCTAAATCCCAAAATAAATGATAGGGAAGTTGAAGTAATTAGTTTCAAATGTCCTCAGTAAATAATAATTATTTCTAAAATGTTAAGAGTTGACCTTTTATAGGTGGAAGGCGTTCAATGAAAGAAAGTGATCTAAAGTATATTACTATTGAAATAGTTGTTTCTCTTTTAAATTATCAATACATAAAAAACTTATTAAGTCTAGTCTCTGTGTTTGCATATAACTGTGATTAATTTTAATTAAAAAATCAAATGAAAAGTGTAAAAGATTTTAAAACCATATCTACCTGCATTGCCAAAGAAATTGTGTTTAACCATTCCTGTACTTCCTAAGGAAAGATAACCTTGTATATGGACTATGCTGACAGCAGTCACGTGACGTGAAGGTATATGTATCGATCCACTGCCCACTGAGCCATGTTATTTTAATTTTGCTTTTGTTTTGTAACTATAGAAATGATCAAATCCACATAGTCTATAACATTCAATGATCAAAATTGCTGTGACTTTTGTATTTGGCCTCTCCACGTGCCCATAATTCATAGACTTACAGTCACTTGTATAATGGGTCATGCTCACTACGTTTTCTATAACTGTTTCTCATTTTATTTGAATGTAAATGTCAAAGGCTGGTAGTAAAACAGGGAGTGGCAAGTGACAGGTTAAAATCCACTGAAAATAGTCCCTGATTTAAGCTTCACTTTCCTGCCAGACCGTCTCTTCCTGTAACTCACTTATAGCAGTGCATCCTTCAGTTCATTAACTGATGAACAAGTAATTCCTGCCGTAAACCCCTGGTTGCTTCTTAATCAGATAACCTACTTCAACTCAGAAAGTATCAATAGGTTGAAAACTGTCCCGATATGTAAGAACTCTAGGCCAGCTGGTGGTATCATGGCTAAGAGGGCAGGGTCCCACATGGCTGGCTATGAGGACTGAGTCTGAGACCCAGCGGCTTAAAAATCACCCTGCATGAGTGTCCGAAACCCAGAAAGCAGAATAATGGAGCCAGAATGGCAGTGTGGCTATCCCCTGAGGGATGCTCTGTCACTTTTCCTTTCTCTCTTTCTCCGGTGAGCACACTATAAACAAACTTGTAAAAATAAAAAAAGAACTCCAATATCCAGTCTTTCACATTCAGGCGGCTCATGCTGAAATTGTGCTTGGAAAGCTCCAGGATTACTGAACCTGGAGCCAGTTGTGTTGAATAGCATCACTGCGTTCCTGCTAGATCATTTGATTTTTTCAATCAATATGTCATTTTCCAGGAATATGTAGCGACCTGTGTTTAGCTCTCAGTAATTCTTTGAGATCAAATAGCCGGTGAGCTATTTTTCTGCTCTTACATATTATGGTTGAAAGAACACATAATTCGGAATCTAAAATGATTTCAGCTTGATCTCAGCTCTATTAAGATCTATGTGATCACAATGAAGATACCTTGGTCTACTCTCTTAATAGGTGGCTGTGAATAGGTTATTCTTAAAGAATTTCCTAATTCTATTTTCCATTACTTAGAAGAGAACTACATTTATTAAATAGCTTCCTGGTCATGCACTCTACTTTTGAATTAAAGATATAAATGACTTCATATTTCCACTTTCTCCCCATCACTTAGTATGAGCATTTCCATTAGCAACTTAATTTATAACAGATATGCAGGTTGAGCATTCCTAATTTGAAAATTCAGAATGCAAAATTCTCCAAAATCTGAAACATTTTGAGCACCAGCATCATGCCACAAGTGAAAATTTCCACATCTGACGTCAGGTGTTGGGTGGATATCACACTGCTTCAGGACAAAAATATTGGGTAAAATTATCTCCAGACTCTGTGTATAAAAATATAAATACATGTCATGCTTATACTTAGGTTCCATCCCAATGATAACTTACATACGTGCAAATATTCTAAAACCAGAAAATAATCCCAAATCCGAAAGATCTGGTGGTGAGTATTCCACATAAGGGATATTCAGCCCGAAGGTGTGACCAGCTTCTTTAATGGCAATGGAGTGTATTAGTAAATAGCAACATCTAAAGTGACATTGTCTGGTTTTATAATCACACTCCCCATTTATGGAGACCACAGACAGATTTCTCAAGGCCTCAGTTTTCTTGTAAGAGGAGATTCAAAGAATTTATGGAAAAATGGAGGTAAAGTACAAGTTTATTTTGTGCAAAAAACATCTCAAACCTACGCATGATATTTATCTAATATGCATTTTCTGTGAATATTTTATATGTAAAATGAGAACAATGATTATACCTAGACAAGAAGATGTGAGGAAGAATAACAACACTGCTATCATTATAATGATTGTTATAATTATCATTAATGCTATGCAGGTACTAGTCAGACTGAACTATAGCACCTAAACATGGCGAACTTACCTCTGCATTTCATTTATGCATTGAAACACTAGGTATTCCGAAGGCTATTAAAATCTAAATAACGTACGAGCACACATTCCTGTACAATACAAAACCAAGAGGAAAGCATACTTATTAATTTATGGATTTAGAAGTCAAGAATGTTAAATTTGACATTTTCACCATGGTTCAAACTAATGCAGCTAGGTAGGACAGAACAATTAATCTAACTATTAGAAA
>NW_006159729.1:556590-580215 GCF_000334495.1 Tupaia belangeri chinensis | reverse complement strand
CATATATATATATATATACACACACACACACACACATATATATATATAAATGATATTGTAAATAAAACAGACAAAAGAATTTGAATGTGAAATAAATATAATAAAAGTAATTCTGAAAATTGGACAATATGCATCTGTAAAATTATAATTTTCTTACTGTACTCATCTGACTAGGAAAATAGAACTCAAACAAACATCAATTACTTTAGCTGTAAAACTAAGACTGTTTTCAAAATTTACTTATTTCTGCACTCTGCAATGCACACCCAATCTCAGTTGGCCTGGATAACAGGGATATGCCATTATGCCCAGCATGCTCAGAGAGGTACTGAGATGTGAACCCAGGGCTTTTCTTGTGTGTTATGTTACCAATAACCCACAGCCCATCACAGAAATATAAAAATAAAATTTTTAAGCTATGGGGCTGGCAGGTGGCATGGTGGTTAAGGGTGCTAGACTCCCACAGTTCAATTTCCAGACCTGGCGCTTGCTTTCTCACTTTCTCTCTCTCTCTCTCTGTTCCTTTCTGGGCAAATTAAAATATATAAATAAATGAATGAAGAAAGTTAAAATAAAAGAATTCTTTAAAAATAAACCTTTTAAAATAAACTACTTTGAAAAACATTTCTTGAAAAAATTAAAATAATTGCAAGTGATTAAAAGTTTCTAAATATTCATGCATCTGTGAAATCATCACCATGTTGAGAATAATAAACATCTCTATAACCTCTAAAATTTTCCTCCTTACCCATCATAATCACTGGCTTCCTCCCCTTTCCTCTCCCATCCTTACTTCTGGGCAATTCTTAATCTTAGTGCTGTCAGTAGTGTAGATTGCATTTTCTAGAATTTCCACTCAGCAAAATCACTTTCACATTTATCCATGTGGTGGCATGTATCAATAGGTCATTCCTTTTTATTGCTTAGTAATATTTTAGCCTGTGGATATGCCATAGTTTGTTCATAGACTCGGCTGTAAGGACTTTTGTGTTGATTTCAGTTTTTCCATTAATAAAACTTCCATGAATCATCTTATATAAGTATTTAGAGATACATCCTTTCATTTCTCTTGACTATGAAAGATTGAATGGCTGGATTATGTAGTTTGTGTCTACTATCAATGATTGAATGGCTGGATTATGTAGTTTGTGTCTGTTTAACTTTTTAAGAAACCATCAAGGGACCAGCAGATAGTGTAATGGTTACATTGTTGGACTCCCATGTAGTTGACAGCAGGCTAAAGTCCTCAACCCAGAGGTTTAAACTCATGCCAGGCACATCACATGTGTGTGTATGCCAAGATCCCAAGAGGAGAATGGAGGAGAAGGGATTGCGGAATGACCATCTCCCCTGGCAGGGGGGTGGTGGTGGTAGGGATTTCTTATTTTCTGTTTCTCTCTGCCTCTCCAGTGAGCATATGTTCCCTACAGCAAAAATCTCTCTCTCTCTCTCAAAGAAAAAAAAAATCAATTGGCATAATGGTTACATCACTGGATTTCTACATAGTTGACAGTGTTTTGAGTCCCAGACCTACTGGCTTAAAACTCATGCCGGCTACATGTGCGTGCACGTCCAAAATCCTGAGAGGAGAATAGAAGAGAAGGGATTGTGGTGTGGCCCTCCTTCCTGGGGGTGGGGGTTGATTTCTTTCTTTAGCAAACTCTAGCAAGCTCACTTGGCCTATAGCAAAAATAAAAGTTAAAATAAATAAAAAAGAAACCATCAAATTATTTTCCAAATTATTTCTTTCATTTTACATTATCCTCAACAGGGTTAGAATGTATTCTTATTACTATTACTGTTTTTATTTTTGCCATAGGGCACACGTATTTGCCAGAGAGAGACAGAAGGAGAGAGAGAAAGTGAGAAATCACTCCCCAGGGAGGATGGCCATGCCTCAGTCCCCTCTCCTCTGTTTCCCCCCTGGGACTCTGGGCATGAACATGTACTTGGCATGATTCTCAGGCAGCCAGGAATGGGAGTCAAATCTTGATCAGCATGCAGGAGTTCAGAGCCTTAACCACCATGTCACTTTCTGGCCTCGAGTGTTTTCATTTTTTATTTTTTTAAAACTTTTTGGAGGGTGTGTGCACTTGATGGAGAGAGAGAAGGAGGTGGGGACAATGAGAAAGCACCTCCCTTAGGGGAGAGTCATGCCACAATACCTGCTCCTCCATTTCTCCCTCCCCGTGGGATTCTGGACTCTCAAGTACACATGCCCAGAGTGTGTTTCAAGTCACCTCTGGGAACTGAACCATGAAGCTGGCAATGTGGGATACAGCCACATTAGCCATCATGCCACCAGCTGGCTCACATAAAGAGAGTTTTAGTTGCTCTATATCATTACTAATATTTGGTATAGACAGTCTTAATTTTAGTCATCCTAGTAAGTATATAAAGTGGTAACTCATTTTTAAAATTTTTATTTCCCTAATGATTGATGATGAATAACTTTTTAATGTGATTATTTTTCATACATAAGTCTACCTTGATGAAATGTCCATATTTTCTTAATTCGTTTTGTATTATTGTGTTGCATAGTCTGTGTTTAAGTCCTTTATGAGATACATAATTTGCAATGTTTTCTCGGTTGATTTTTTTTTTAAGTGTTTTGCTATAGGACACACATGCATTCACTGGAGAGAGACAGTGAGAAAATGAAAATGCCCCCACGGGGGATGACCACGTGACAGTCGTTTTTATTTCATTCTCCTCTTGGGATCTTGAGCTTGCATGCTCCTGTGCCCGGCATGAGTTTCAAGCCACCTGGTCTCAGACTCAAACCTAAGTCAGCCTATGTGGGAGTCCAGCACCTTAACTACTGGGTCACCTGCTGGCCCCAGTGGATCTTTTTTGAATTTTCTGAGTGATGTCTCCTGAAGCATAATAGTGTTTAGTTTTATTAATTCCTGTTGTAAGTCAGGTATTTTTAAGGATCATCTTTCTGGTGCCACATTAGAAATACTTGACCCATAGTGGCAGAGATTTGCTCCTATAGCTCTTAAAAATTTATAGTTTGGAGCTTATATACTTAGGTTTCTATTTTATTTTATCTATGATCTCCTTAAGGAAGCAGCACATTTAGGTATATCAAAATGAATAGCATACTGCTGTCTGGGATCCATATTCTCATGTACCAAAAAAAAAGAAAACATATATATATATATATATATATATCTAATGAAAGCTAGTAAATTAAAAGACTTGAATGGCAATAATTTGTTTTATATAGTGAGTTGGCAAACTATAGAAGATTTTTGTGGCAGAGGTTACCATAGAGAACGTGTTTTTTTTTCCACTGGAAATTTGTTGACATTGTAAGTTCTTTTGTTCTTTTGACCTAATCTTTTAGAACTATCTGCTTAGAAACATATTTGGAAAACAATGAATCTATGTAACAGTTGTAGAGATACTAGAATGACCTTCACTCAGCCTCCACTAGAACTAACTTACATAGTCACAGTTGCTTTGTTCAAAGAATAAAGAACTAAAGTAGAGACTTTTTTCTGATTTCTCTAGTGATCTTCACTAATCTCCTTTTGCAATTCCAGTATTCAGTACAGGATATCGGATCATTGCATTCTGTCAGGATATGTCAGGAGTCTGGTCTGCTCTGTGACAGTTCCATGTCTTCTCCTGTTCTCTGTAGCCTTCAGAGCGTAAAGGTGTACTGGTCATCATGTGGCATGTAATACATCCCTCAGTCTAATCTGCCTGGTGCTTCGTCATGATTAAGACAGAGTCTATGGTTTTGTGGGGAGATATCATATACATAAAATTCTCTTTTAATTGCATCATATCGGGGGACATGATATCAGGATGACTTATTACTAATGATGCTCCCCCAGGTTACTTGGTTAAAGTCATATGTACCAGGCTCCTCTTTAAAGTTACTATTTTTAATTTTTCTGTCCCGTATTTTGTTCTTTGTAGATGAGTCACTATATCCAGCCCAATGCAAAGGGGCTGATTTATTTATTCAATAGATTATTTATTTCATTATGGACTCATGCATATTTATATTATGTGTTAGTTGTTTAATTCAAATTAGCATAGCCTTGAATTGATGTTATAATTCAACACCACATTTTATTACATTGCTGCCTAAATTGTTTCAGTTTCTTCATTGTAAAATCTTTCTGGATGGTCAGTCAGCTCCTTGGACATATCTGAATCATGGGGTGTATTGAGCACTTCCTTGCTTTCGGCCCCTAAAAATATGTTCTAAATTCATCTCATAATTTCATTGGCTCAGCTTTAAAATCAATTAGCTTTGGGAACCAGCAGTTAGCATAATGGCTATGTCGCTGGACTCCCACGTAGTCGACCGCGGTTCGTGTCCCGGACCCGGTGACTTAAAACTCAGGCCGGGCGCGTGTGCGTGCGTGCCCAAGATCCTGAGAGGAGAATGGAGGAGAAGGGATTGCGGCGTGACCATCCCCCCTGGGGGGTGATTTCTCGCTTTCTGTCTCTATGTCTCTCTCTGTCTGTCTGGCGAGTGCACACGCCCTACAGTGAAAATCTCTCCAAAAAAAAAAAAATCAATTAGCTTTCACAGAATCCCTGATTACTTCTATTCAATAAAGATATTTAAGAATCAGAATCTGGGGACCAGCAGATGGTGTAATGATTACATTGTTGGATTTCCATGTAGTCGATCATGGTTTGAATCCGAACCCTGGAGGCTTAAACCTCACTCCAGAAATACGTGTGTGCATGCTCAAAATCCAAGATGAGAATGGAGGAGAATGCATTGCAGTGTGGCTACCCCCCTGGGGGGAGACTTCTCACTTTCTGTTTCTCTGTCTCTCTGTCTCTCTGGTGAGCACATGCACCCTATAGAAAAAATCTCTCCAAAAAAAAAATAATAATAATCAGGATCTGGATGGTAGGGGCATTTATTTCTACTAGGATGTCACTGCTTCTAGGACGTCACAGTGAACAGACCTAGGAAATATGTATAATGACTCAGTTATACAAATATATCTATAGTTGTTTCTGCATATATATATATATATACTCATCCATAATGGTATATAAATGTCTATAAATACATATAATATAAATTAAGCATATATACCCACAAATACATGACATATATGTATATATGCATTTAGAAATCTAGTTTATGCCCTCCTTTCTCTATTTACTTATATTTTCATTCTTAATGTATAACTGTTTCAGAATTGCTAACCTTTACCTCCATGAAATACTATCTCATTTATTTAAGTACAGTATTTATGTGTACTTTTTTCCTCTCTAGTTTTAGTTTTCAGTTAAAACATGCATTTTCAAAGTTATATGGGTCAGCTGCTCCCTTTCCCATTCAGTGAGCTTATGCCATACATTTATAATACAAAAATATTCATTTATCAAGATTGGAATTCTATCAGGATTATCAAGCATCCTAGATAATTTTTAATTAATTTGCAGAGTAAAGTTTACTCTGTAGTGTATATCGACATGGGTAAAATGCTTAGAATCAGACATTCACCACCAAGTACCATTCACAACAGGCACCTCAAACTAAAATTCTCCTGAGATTGTGGATATGTTTGGATTAAAATCTCAAAAGTTGAAATGCAAACACAATGACAGAATAAAAAGCCAAGCATGTATCTAAGTTAGTGAAAAACACCAAACAACAAATCCAAGAAGCTCAGAGAACACTGATTTTCCCAGTAAAAAGAAAACTACACCTAGAAATAATATCTTTGAATCACTGACCTCAAAGGCTAAGAGAAAATCTTGAAGGCAGTCCGAGGGGAACAAAATAATTTTCTCTATTGAGTTACAAGGATTCTAATTTAGCTGAATTCTCATTATAAATAATGCAAGCAAGAAAATGGTAGAGTAACATCTTCAAAGTATTGAAAGGAAAGTCCATGATGCCCAAATTCTTTACCCAGCTAAAATGTCCTTCAAAAGTTAAAGAGAAACAAAGACTTTCTCAGCCAATTGAAAGGATTTATTTGCAAGAAATGTTAAAATGAATTCTCCAGACAGAAAAAATATTATTGGGTAATTTCTATTTTGCTGTCATGTTCAATTCACTAATTGTTTTCCTGGCTCTGTCAGGTCTAGTAATGTTTACATCAAACATTTTTCATATCTCTTACTGTCTTTTTGGTTTCTAGAGTATTTATTTTTATATTTATCATTGTTTCCAGTACACTGCTGAAATGATCTGTGTGGCTTTCTATGTGTATCTTCTTCTTAGTACCTAAAACATACTAAATATTGTTATTTTTTAAATTCCTGGGCTGATAGTTCATAGCCATCTTTATGTAGACATTTACTTTGTCTCTAGAGAGAATTTTATAGCCTTTTCATAAGTCTTGCTTAATAAGCCTTGTTTATCATCCCTTGCTTCTTGAAAGATGGACATGTTTATAGACTGTAGATACTAAGGAAAATACTCTTTTATGCTTGGAGATGAGCATGCCTTTTGTCATTCTAAGCCTTTAATGCAGTGACTTGTCTCAATCTAGTTAGGAGTTGAAGTGGGATTGATGTTTTATCTTCTTTTTTTGGAGGGATTTTTCGCTATAGGGTGCATGTGCTCTCCAGACAGACAGAGAGAGACATAGAGACAGAAAGCGAGAAATCACTCCCGGGGGGGATGGCCACGCCGCAATCCCTTCTCCTCCATTCTCCTCTCGGGATCTTGGGCACACACGCACACGCGCCTGGCATGAGTTTTAAGCGACCGGGTCCAGGACGCGAACCACAGTCGACTACGTGGGAGTCCAGCGACATAGCCATTACACTAACTGCTGGTTCCCAAGATTATTGTTAAAATGACTCTCAGTACATGAAGTTTCAAACTCCTCTGAGGATACCTAGTGTTGGTTCTCTGATTGAATTTGTGTCATCCCTTTACATACATCCCCCGAGAGTTTGTTTTCTGCAGGTCTCCTAGACGTGTGCCACAGTTATTTTGTTCAGTACTTGCTAGCATGGTTTGGTGAGGTGTAGGAAAAGGGAGTCTCCAATGTTCTGATTAAACTTCACTCTTAGGAAGCTGTTACAAACCTGAGTCCCAGGGGAGTGGCATTTACAAAAACTCTTTACCTTTTCTAGTCTTGATTCTGGGTCATGCCTATAATCCTTTCCCTCTTCTAGTACTAGAGATCCTTCTTAGAGTTTTTTTTTTTTTTTCCCCCATCTGTCTGCTTTTTCCAATTGGAATAACTTTCTTGCAGTGCCCTTGATCTGCAGATTTCGATGGTCTCCTGCTACAGATTAAAGATTTTGCCCTCTATTTGAGATATTGGGTTGTATGGAGTTTCCCAGTATTGGCTGTTTTTATCCCATTACCATTAGGGGGTACTCCCAGGATTCTTCTGATCTATTCTGTGAGATTCCCAGAGGAAAAAAACCTACAAGAGAGTATAATCCTCTTTTAGTACATTGTGGTGCTATAGTAAAATACTTTAGACTGGGTAATTTATAAATACTAGAAATTTACTTCTCATAGTTCTAAAGGTTGGGAAGTGAAAGATCAAGGATCGCTTCTGGTAAGCGGTGCTCTCTGTTTCCAAGATGGTAACTTGAATGCTGCATCTTCCAGAAGGGAGGAGCACTGTGTCCTCAGTTAGAAGAAAGGATGGAAGAGTGATATAGCTCCCTTCAAGCTCAAGCCTTTTATTAGCGTGCTAATCTTACCATGTGGGAGAAGTTCTCATAATGTAAAAATCTTCTAAAAACCACAAATCTTAATACTATCACATTGGAGATTAAGTTTTAACACATACATTTTGAAGGGCCATACAACAGTCCCTGCTCCTGCAACCTTCACGAGCCTCACATCTCACACTCGTCATCCTCAGTGACTCAGTTAACATTTCTAGCTGTAGTAGTTTTCTCCTGCTGCCATAACAAGGTAGCACACACATAGTAGCTAAAAATAATATAAAGTCTCTTTCTCCAAATTTACATGGGTTAGAATTTAGGGTACAGAGTAAATCGGTTGAGCCTCTATTTAAGCTTTTGCAGAGTTGAAATACAGGCTTAAATGGAGCCTCTAAAGGATTATCTGCTTTCAACCTCAGTCATGTACTTGTCAGACTCCAGTTGCTGTGACTGTAGACCTGAGACCCCTGTTTCCTTGCAAGCCGTCATCTGGGGCCCTTCGGGCTGCTTTTCATCTCACACACATGTGCCTCTGCATCTCAAGATCAGAGAAACCATATTGAACCATTCTTCAAATTGGAACATCTCATTTCAACCAGAAAAATCTTTAGTTTTCTTCTCCTCTCCCTCCTCTTCTTTTTCCACCTCCTCCTCTTTCTTCTGTTGTTGTCAGAAGGTGTATTCATTCACCAGAGAGATAGAGAAACAGGCAGAAAGAAAGAGAAGAAGAGTCTCCCAGTGAGCTGTGATCATGTTGCAATCCCTTTTCCCTTTTCCATCCTGTGTGGGTTTGTGGTATGCATGCACATGCCCTTGGCATGTTTTTCAAGATGCTGAGTCCAAGATTCAAACTACAATTGGTCATGTGGGATTTGACTCTTTTAAACATTAGGCCATAGAGCCAGCCTAAAAATTTTTCTTCTTATGAGAGCTTGTGATTAGATTGAGCCCAGTGATCAATTCATGGTTCTATACAAACTGTTTTAAAATCTTGCATCTCAGAAGTCTCTCTTGCCATGTACTGCAACATAGTCATAATTCCCAGGGATCGTTGTGTTTGGAGCATCATTATTCTGCCTACCACACCAGCTCAGTAGTCTTTCTAGTTCACATGGTGTTTGGCAATGTCTGTTCAATGTAAGCAAATACTCAGGACCTGTTTTCCCTAGGCTCCTGTCACTCTCTAGGTTTTGAGTTGGAGTTTTGGCCCATGGCTTCACTTTCTGTTGGGTTCAAATAAACAAACCAAAACCCCTTAATTTTTAGTTTGTCTTTTATTTTTCCTTTTCATAAGTGCTAGAATGATGCTTATTAATTCTCCTTCACAGCTGAAACTCCAAACTCTGCTGATTTCTTATGTGATGTTGCCATCTTAACTCTATTTAGATCCCTCTGAGTTTGCCTTACTGTTTACATCATGGTCTCAATCCAGTGTCACTTTTATCTGCCTTCTTAGTAAAGATAAATTTTAAAATTCTGCTGTACATGGAGAGATTAATTATGAGTAGACATTTTCCTAATTTCCTTTTCAGTCTCAGAGTAATATCATGGATAATGCAGTATATCTTTAATAATAGTTCATGACTTTATCATTCCAATAGGTTTCTAATATAATCCGCATCACTTGTGTAATTTTATCAATGAATCACACTGAATGCTCATAGCTAAATCCTGATAGTAAGGTGTAGTAAAGTGTGTAATATTTCATACATAGAAGGTAGGAGGGCTAGGCACGTAGTGCAGTGGATAAGCCCTGGGTATAAGAAGCTGGATCGTACATGGCTATCCACAGTTCGAATCATAGCCCGGGTGTCTTCACCAACACCCCAAGCATGTATGTGTCCTTCAAATCTTGACTTGATGGAGAAATGGAAGAAAAATGATTGTGATGGAGCCACAATCTACCTCCTTCTCTCTTCGTCTCTCTCTCCCTCCCTCCACTTTCTGGTGGGCACATGCAACCTCTGGAGAAAAAAAGAAGCTAGAAATTGAAGATATAGTAACAGTTATACCTAGTTTTTCTTTTTTTTTTTTTTTTTTGTAGTTACAAACTGCATTTAAATGTAAAATGTTTTAGTCTACAAAGCAAACTCAATTTGAAAGTTTCTTCCTATAGCAACCAATTGAGACTGGTTAATTTTTTCACATTTGTTTATGTTTATATGAAAACATTCTGACTGCTCCAAATTTAAACTTGCTTTAGATTCAAGATGTTTTGCAAAGGATATATGTAAATTTCTACTTGCACAATAAAGAGTAAAATGGGTGATATGAAAAGGTCTGCTGGTGTCCTCAATGAGTGTAAGGAACCCTGTGAGGAGTAGAGAAGAACTTCAAGACTGGGACATTTTATGGCTACAATCTGACCTGGATTCTGAAATATACTAAGAATAAGTACTTAAAAGCTTTCATTAACATAAAACTCTGTGTGAAGTTCCCAGATGCTGGCAGTTAAGGGAAGCCTTCTTGAAATGCCACAGAAGCTAGACTTCCAAAATATTCAGAGAAGAAGTCATTTTTTTTTCTTTTTTTGGAGAGGGGTTTTTGTTTGTTTGTTTATTTGTTTTGCTATAGGGTGTGTGTGCTCTCCAGACAGACAGAAAGCGAGAAATCACCCCCCAGGAAGGATGGCTACGCCACAGTCTCCTCTCTTGGGATCTTGGGCATGTACACACACGCGCCTGGCGTGAGTTTTTTTTTTTTTTTTGGGAGAGGTTTTCGCTATAGGGCGCGTGTGCTCGCCAGACAGAGAGAGAGAGAGAGACATAGAGACAGAAAGCAAGAAATTACCCCCTGGGGGGATGGTCATGCCACAATCCCTTCTCCTCCATTCTCCTCTCAGGATCCTGGGCACACACGCACATGCGCCTGGCATGAGTTTTAAGTCACCGGGTCCGGGACGCGAACCACGGTCGACTATGTGGGAGTCCAGAGACATAGTCATTACGCTAACTGCTGGTTCCCAGACAAGAAGTCATTTTAAAGCTGAGGTGTATCCTGGCACATTCAGGAAAGCTATGCTTTAAACTCATCTTCTAGACTCTCAAAATATTCAGACAAAGTAGGACAACATCCATCTTCCCTCTGTCTCTGGTTGTCTGTCTCTCTGTCTCACTCTCTTTAAATTTTAATTTTTTAAAAAATTTTTCAGTTACTCCTCAGCTTGGGTCTTTTATTTCACTTGTTAATTTCAGAAGCCATTTTAAAGTTGAGGTGTGTCCTGGTGCGTTTTCATTTTTTACTCTTTTTTGGTAGTATTTTTCTATTTTTTTTTTCCTTTTTGCTTATATTTTGTAACCTTAATTTCTTACTCTAAGCTTCACTCTCCACAGACTTAATGCCTAGATAGGCCTAGGTGCACAGTAGCCAAGCATCTGAATACGTTTAGAGTCACTGAAATTTTCAATGTTTATTGAACTTTCTGCTTTAATGAAGAAATTTCTTTTTATAAATCTGAATTCCTAATCTTACTGTTGATACCACATTGCCAAGCATTGTGGAGGAGAATGACCAGAATGACCAGAAACAACCACAGAGGCACAAGAAACATGAGAAACCAAGAAAATATCTCTCCACTAAGGGGAAAAACCAATCCCCTCCTCACTCACAGACAGTACAGTAGAATTCATGGAAATGTCTGATAGAGACGTCAGAATATTCATAGTGACAAAACTAAATGAGATGCAAGAGTTGAGAGATAAAGAACTCCAGAAAATGCAAGAAAAAAGAGACAATGAGTCACAAGAGGTGTTGAAGTTCTTTCATGACCTGAAAGAGGAAATATACACCATAAAAAAGAAACAAATGGAGCTATTAGAGATGAAGGCTGCCGTTTAGGAGATCAAAACCTCCTTCAAAAGTATTAAAAACAGATTAGTTCATGCAGAAAATCGAATCTTGGAGTTGAAGGCAAAATCTCTGATCTAGAAAAGACAACCAAAAAAACTGAGAAAATAACCAAAAAAATGAGTATACTATACGAGAAATACTAGACAGCATTAAGCGCCCAAACATCCGGATAATCGGTATCCCAGAAGGTGAGGAAACTAATAAGGGCATTGGTAATCTATTCCAAAAAACCTTGGAAGAAAACTTTCCAAATCTAGAGAGGCATTCAAATATCCAGACTCAAGAAAAACAAAGCACGCCTAATAGAATCAACCCGAGATCTTATCCAAGGCACATCACAGCCAGCGGTCTCTATCTGTGTCATACACACTCTCTCTCTCTCTCTCTCTAAGGTCACATCTACAGACAAAGACAAGATACTAAAATTGGCAACAGAGAAACGTCAGGTTATTTACAAAGGTTATCCCATCAGGCTAGCCTCAGATCTCTCATCAGAAACAATGCGAGCAAGGAAAGAATGGGAACATATATTCAAAGTTAAGTGAAAAACAGTTTCAACCAAGAATACTATGCCCAGTAAAATTATCTTTCATATGGAAAGAAAGAATAAAAACATTCAGAGATAAACAAGACCTGAAAGAATTTGCCAGTAGTAGACCCACTCTTCAAGAAGTTCTGAAAAGAGTGCTCAACCAGGAAAACTAAAGACACATACAGAAATAACAGAAAAAAAGGAACCAAGAAAATGACCAATTTAATGCTAGGGACAAGAACAACATTGAATGTTAATTTCCAGGATTTAAATGGAAAGATTGGACCACAGCAACACTGCATATCTGCATATTCAACAGAAGAGAGTTTGAACATTAGACTGAACTGGCAAAATAGAATTTTATGACTTTTTTTTTGAAGAGGTTTTTGCTATAGGGTGCATGCGCTTGCCAGACAGACAGAGACAGAGAGATAGAAAGTGAGAAATCACCCCCCCAGGGGGGATGGCCATGCCGCAATCCCTTCTCCTCCATTCTCCTCTCCCGATCTTGGGCACGCACGCACACACGCCTGATGTGAGTTTAAGCCACTGGGTCCGGGACGCAAACCGTGGTCAACTACATGGGAGTCAAGCGACATAGTCATTACGCTAACTGCTGGTCCCAGAATTTTATGACTTTTGAGTTAAACATTATTGATACTTTTTTTTTTTTTACTATGCTTTGTTTTCTCAATGTAAACATTTTATTTTCTTTTGAGTTGTTGATAGGTTCAGCACTTTGTTAAAATATTTTTCTTGTTTGTTTCTTTAAATGGAAATACAGATTTTTCTTCTTTCCTGTCCCTTCTTGAATCAAAAATATTTGGGAATATTATTTTGTGACAGAAGGGTTCTTTGTATAAGTTCAATAATGCCTGTTGCATTGAATCAAAAATTGAAAATACTCATTATTGGACAGGGCTTTGACTAGAATACCATATCTGAAGATCAATCAGAAAACTATGGAACCAAGGTGGATCTCTAGTAAGCTAACAGAAGCTCTTAGAAAGATGGACTGACACCATAAACAGTAGTACTACTGGCAGAGAGGATTAGAGGCGATATATAAAATAACATAAAATAACCTGTACTTTTCCAGCTCAGCATTGTAACCAGTAGAGATTGCAAAAAAGCAACCACACCAGAGGATTATCTTGAGAAAGACTTTGAAGGAAGAAAAAGAGACTGATCTTTGCTAGCAGATGGTGTATCACAGAATACTTGGTAGGCAGGGCTGAATTGAGAAGGTTTATGTGTGACTAATGTGCTGGGCATTTGCTTTTCATCAATTTGAGTAGTTGACATGTAAATATTTTCTCAAAAACATTTAAAACCATACTGTTCTTGTTGTTATAGAGTCACAAAGAAAATCATACAAAATTATAAGAAATATTTTCAGCATTATCTTTAAAATTCAGTATTTGAAATTTTGAAAGTTGTTTATTGACTGTCAAGAACTGTGGAGTATGAGCTAAAATTTTTTGATATGTAAAGTTAATGTTTGTGGAAAATGTAAAAATAAATAAATAAATGAATGAATGAAAAAAAAAATAACATGTCACAGAAACATCTTCATAAGTGACCTTGAGAAATAGACATCTTGGGTGCAGAAATGAGAAGAGCGGAAATAATGTTTCTGCTAATGTCAGGGATAAAGTGAAAAAAGTTACAATTGTCAGGAAGAAACATTGCCCATAAGAATGCTGAGATAGCATTAATAATAAAATGAAATGGCTTGCGTTTCTTCAATAGAAGGATGGGATTCACGAACCTGTCAATCCCTTCACTTGCTTACCTGTTCAGAGTGCAGAATGGCCAGACTGCACCACCTTCAAAAAAGAAGTACATGTTTGTTCTTTGTTTTTGTTTTTTTCTTTTCTTTTCCTTTTTTTTTTTGTTTTGGAAAGGTTTTTGCCTTAGGGTGCATATCTTCGCTGTTGGAGAGAGGAGACAGTGAAAGGGAAAGCGAGAACTCATCCCCTGGGGGAATGGCCACTTTGCAATCCCTTCTCCATTCTCCTCCTGGGATCTTGGGCATGCGTGCAAATGTGTCTGACGTGAGTTTCAAACCACAGGGTCCAGTACTCGAACTGTGATCAGTCATGCCCGAGACCAGTGATGTAACTACTATGCCATCTGCTGGCCACAAAATTATGTGCTTTTGATGAAGACTTTTGGTCACTGTTGTTCTGCAGTACTGGAAATCATATGGCCAATTGTGATTTGGATCTGTAGCTTCTTTGACTTGTAATACACAGATCATGACATGAAACAGGCCCTGTGAAAGATACTTTTTTCTTTCTCTCTCTCTCTTTTTTTTTTTTTATTTGCAAGAGGCCATGTTTGTGGGCAGGCATGTGCAAAAGAGAAATGGAAACAGAGGCAGAAAGGGGAAAAAAAAAAAAAAGCACCCTGCAATGGGTGATGCCACAATCTCTTCTGTACCATTTCTCCTTGTCAGAATTTTAGGCATGTATGCACATTTGCCTGGCATGCTTTTCAAGCCACCAGGGCCAGGATCAAACCAGGGCCAGTCATGTGGGATCTGGTTTCCAATGCATAGTATTTAGCTACTATGTTATGGGGCCAGCCCTTTCTCTCTCTCTCTCTCTCTCTCTCTTTTCTCTCTCACACATATATTTTCTGGCATGAATTTTTTAAAAAATGTAGAAAAGAAAGTAAAAAGAAATAATATACTTTCTGGCATAAATTTTTTTAAAAATGTAGAAAAGAAAGTAAAAAGAAATAAGAGAAGAGAAAAAAGAGAGAAGAGAAGAGAGAAAGGGGAAAAGAAAAAAGAAAAAGGAAAAGGAAAGAAAAGACTATTCTTGACATAATTCTAGCCTGCTTCTAGCAGCCGACCTAAAGTCCAACCCTGGGGATGACCCAACCAATCTTGAGCTTCTTTCTGGAAAATTCAAGGGTGCCAACAGAATTTACCCTTTGTTCCAATAGTCACTGTAATGTTTAATTCACATTCTCATTTCTTTCTTTCTAAATTTCAGGAAAATAATAATAAAGCATTTTGTTAAAATATTTTCATGGCACCCTGCTCACATCATTACCCTTTGTTGCTGACCTCTTTAATTTCACCCAATTTGTATCAAATGATTTTCATTTCTCTCATCTTATTCAGCCAGCATCTGATTATAGGCCCCTGACCTCATGCTTTAGAGCATTTATTTTTAAAGTTACATAAATCCTTTCCTGTACTTTTGAGATGTTATATACCTCCCACAACCCAGCAGTGACTGTCTCAGAAACACAAGAGCCTTTCCTTTGCAGTGCCATGATCAGAAAGGAAAGATTATGTTTCCCAGTCTCTGGGAAGGAAGGAGCCTAATATAGAGAAACTCCAGTTAAAAGACTCAGGCGGCTTAATGGTATGGACCTTGACCAACCCTCCGACCAAATTTTTGGAATTTTTCACTTCTCTGATTCTGCTCCAGTCCCCAATCATCCCCACCCTGATTGACATTCCCCCTGTCCCTTCTACACACACATCAAAGTTGAGCACAGTGCACTCTGACTCTTCTCTACTGCAATATAATTGCTAAATAAAACCCATCTTTACTGTGCTTACTGTATGACTTTGCATATCTTTGGCACTTTAGATTTCTAAGAATTCTAACCATAGGTTTAATAAGCAATATCATTATTCTGTGAAAGAATAATGAGTGAATAGTATTGAGGAAAATAAGAGAGAAGTGGTGGGAAAGTGATTCTTTTTTTTTTTTCTGAGAAGATAAAAGGACTTTACTAGGCTGAAAACTTGAAAAGTGTGAAAGTTCTGGTTGAAGAATGGTGATGGAAGTCATTAAGAGTTCATTATAAAAGTGTACAGTGACCAGAGGAGACTGTGAGCCAGAGATAGTGGGACCCTTAGAGAAGCAGTCCTCAACCTTCCTGGCACCAGGAACCAGCCTCATGAAAGAAAATCCTTCCACAGACTGAGAGGTAAGGAGGTGGTTGGTCCCTGGATGACCCAGGAACACCACATCCATGTGCAGCCCATTTCCACCACTATCACATTGCAATAGACAATGAAACAATCACAAAAATGTACAGTTTCAGGTTGACAGGAGGCAGAGTTCAGGCACCAATGCAGGCAATGGGGAGTGGCTGCAAACACAGAAGCAGCTTGGGCGACTGTCCACCCCCACTGCATGGATGGCAGACCAACACCACTTCATGTCCGGGCCCTTAACAGCCCATAGACCAATACTAGTCCACAGCCTGGGGATTGGGGATCCCACCTAAGAGTGGCCAAGTGGCCCTGTCAAACAGAATTCCACTTCCTACTGACCCACTCACTGCACTCCATTACCAGATGAGATCCCAACACTGAGGCTAAAGATCTCCATAGCCTGGTGGGACAGGGACACTAGTATAACATTATTTCTGTAAAACAAAGGAGTATAATGTTTCTTACGTGTTCCAGTTAAAGACAGATTTATTCCTGTCTCATGAGCAAATTACATCTGTTAATTTACTAGGAAGAAAGGGACAACAGTTTGAAGAATTAAGTAACATTCTCCTTTTGAAAGCTAAGCATGAGCTATGTGTTGCTGGCTTCCATGATGTTGTACTTGACAGGAAATTATCAGTTAAGCTGAAAACTCTGAGACTCTTTCTTGACTAGGAATTCTGAATGAGCCTCAGAGGATTGCATGTGTCCTGGGCATGGGTGGATATTACACTCCTTCTCAACACTGTTACTTTAGAACTATCCATCTTGAAGCTCTTAGAAGCTTATCCTTTTGTCTGAGACTATTAGGCAACTATCAGGAGATATTTATTTTATAGACCATATAGAAGAAATCAAAACTAGGTTAAATCACCAAAGGTGCACAGCAAAATTATGTGATTGAACAGATATTAAGATTTTGAATCAGAATGGTAAAAGCTAGTAGTGTGAATGCATGTCTGCAAGTTTTTCATACCAAAGGGCTGACTTGAGTTCAACATAAACATCGTTTCTTTGCTCAGAGAAAACCATGAAAATGTACTGTCAAGTTATTCAGATGAGAAGTAAAGACTCTTTCTGGCATGAGAATATTTGAGAAGATAAACAGGAGTTTCTCTGAGACTTAATTGAGACTAAATTTTCCAAATGATAAAAGTATTGTGTGAAGTTTTATCTTTTGTGACTGTAATGATGCATGAGATGCATCAGAGATGGTTTTAGAAATAGGGGGTTTCTAAATTGCATACATATATGTGATCTAAAGTAAAACTCATAAATCATAAAATATATGAACTACAATAAAATTTAAAAACTTCAGTCTGTTCAATAGTGATAATTTTAGCTTCCAAGGAAAGAAGTACAAATATGTATATGTATTTTCTCAGCTTTTGATGACAAGGTTTTGGGGGCTGTAATCAACATTGACTTTGATAAGCAGATATATGGGCTATCCTAGCTGATAAATAGTTGGAACCTCATTTGCGATTGTTATCAGAATAGCACTAAATCTGTGTGTAGCTTAGTGGCTATAATGTATTATTCACGTTCTCAGCCCTTTCTTCCTTAGTTTCAGGACAACATTAATAAAACATTACGTTAAACCATTTTTATAACACTCAGCTCACAATGCTATCCCTTTGCTGCTGACCTCTCTAATTTAACTCAAGTTTGTAGAAAATCTTTTCTCTTTCTTGTGTTTTATTCACAATTTACACCCATTTTTCCTTTAAGCTCAAAATGTCCTAATTGAACTCTTACTTTGATACAGAAATCCACTGCAGTTCACTCCCAGTCCACTGGATCCAGCATCAGTGCCCATTGATGTATGTATGTATATACCTAACTCACTCTCTGTACATACACATGTATACATAGATATAGACTTACACATATATGTATATATATGTGTGTGTGTGTGTGTGTGTGTATGTGTGTGTATATGTGTATAAAGCCTTCCTATCCTGTTGCTTCTCATAGTCTCATCCTGGTATGGCCAAGCACTGATTTCTACTTCAGTATACTTTATGGGTTTTTTGTCTCAGCTGTACTTAGTACTGACCCACAGACAGATGCAATTTTCTTCTTCCTGGAAAGCACTTTTCTCCATTACGAACTTGTCTAGTTCTGTGCCTTCTCTAAAGCTTCATTAACACATAAATCTTCTGGGAAGATTTTCAACTTCATCCATTCATTTAAAGAGGGTCTTGTTCTGAATCCCACAGTAGTTGTTCTGTATGTCCCATTTTAGGGGCTGTTCACATTGTGGTAGGTTCTTTTTCTGGGAAGGGAAGGAAGTGAGTGAGGAACTTAGTAATAGTTCTGTATCATTTTGTAAAATATATCTAGTGCACCTAATAGGGACAGCACATATTTATCCCTCCAAAAAGTCTCCAGATAATTTCCCTTACTATATACTTTTTAATCTATCTTCTATCTATCAATCATCTGTTTTTCTATCTATCATCCAGCTGTATCGGTAAAGTGGCAAACGTGTGTGTGTTTGTGTGCACATGCGTGTTTCCTTACATCACACACTGGTTGAGTATCTTTTATCTGAAAAACTTAGGACCAGAAGTATGTTCAATTTTTTTATTTTTATTTCTTTTAAATGTTGGAATATTTGCATGTACATAATGAGCTGTCTTGAGGATAGAACTCAAGCTCAATAGAGAAATACATACGTGTTTCACATACTTTACACACAGTGCCTGAAGGTAATTTTAGACAATGGTTGTGTGTTGCAGTGTTTTGACTGAGACCAATCATATCAAGTCAGGTGTGGGATTTTCCCCTTGTGGCATCACACTGATACTTAAAAAGATTTGGATTTTGGAGCATTTCAGATTTTATATTTTCAGACTAGAGATGCTCAACTTGTATTTGTCTATATAATATATATGAACATACTAAATGATTTTACATCCCCAATCACATTTTATCTATCAACTTAATATATTATATTTTGTAATCATGTTTCCAGATGGGTTTATCAAGGAGGAGTTCATTATGATAGTAAGCTTTGTTAAGAAATTTTGTGAATATTTAATATTATTAAGTTATAAATAGTAACAACCTGAAAATTCAAAGGAAAACATGGGCTTATTTTATCTATGAAGTGAATAGCAGATTATTTTTACACTCTCAGGGAAGTAGGTTAGTATGGGGTCTTCATACACTTATTGGATGGTGCAGCTTTGTAACTTGGAAAAGGGAATACTCTAACAAGAAGATATTTAAGGTAAAAGCATTCCAAAATGAATGCCTAAGAAAGTAGAAACAATAGATGAGCCAAGATCTTCTATGATAATAATTTCTTCTTCTTTTTCTTTTTGAGAGATTTTGGTATAGGGCCCATGCACTTGCCAGAAAGACGGAGAGAGACAGAGAGACAGAAAGTGAGAAACCACCCCCCAGGGGGATGGCCATGCTGCAATCCCTTCTCCTCCATTCTCCTCTCAGGATCTTGGACTTGCACCCAGCATGAGTTTAAGCAACCAGATGTGGAACTCGAACTGCACAGTTGACTACATGGGAGTCCAGCGACATAGCCACTACACCAAATGCTGGTCCTGGGATAATAATTTCTTGTTCTAAACAGAAAACTTCTGGAAATAACTCTCTGGCAAAGGGTTTCTATTTTGTTTTCTTCTTATGAATGGAAAAGAACATCTTGAACTTTCTCCAGAGACCCAAGTGATGGGACAATCAGGAGTTAGTTGTTGATCATTACAGCTTTGTAAATGTATTGACAGGAAGAATTAATGGATATTCACCTACTTCTCTGGAATTGTAATATTTCATGCTAGTACCACCTCACAGATTTGTTTGCTATATTATATTTTCATTGGATTTTCCTAGTTCATCAAAAGAAATCCAAATAATATGCTTATTTATTTTTGAACACCTTTGAACAAAAATAAACTCCCCCCCCTGCTTTGTTTGGAGTGATTACCTGAGAGATTGTTAGCAGGGAGCTTTTTATTTGTCTAGATTACTCTGTTTTGAACAGTTTAATGTCCTGTATCACTGACCTTTTCATTATTCTTATCATTAAATAATGGAAAGTGATTAAAGAAACAGAAAATATAAAAAATAATAAATATTCAACTATATACCAAATCTAATCTGAGCATCAAAAAGTAAACCAGGATCAGCTCCATAGCCTGATAGTTAAAGCAGCTGGATCCCACACAGCCAACCATGTGGTTCGAGTCCTGGACCCAGAGGCTTGAGAAACACGCCAGGTATGTGTGCATGTGTGCCCAGATTCCTGAGAGGAGGGAGAGATGGAGGACATCAGCATAGGTATTGCAGCATAACCATTCCCCATGAGAGGTGCTTTCTCCTGTTCCTCTTTCTCTCTGTCTTTCTTTGGTGAGTCTTGTACACCCTAGTTAAAAAAAAAATGGAAAACTAAAACTAACTTTTTTTCTTATGTCTGTTTTTCATAATTCTTATGGGTTAGCATTAAGAGGATATTTATTTCAGGAGAATCCTAGTCATTTTTAATAAACTGTATGAAGTGATCATTAATCACATAATAAGTGATAGCTGTCTTCTGAACACTCTACATTTATTATTTTATTTATTAATTTAGTAGACATTTAATTAACATCTGGCTAGATAAATATTTGTGATACACATAGGAAATACACAATCCACACTGAAAAAACGTAGAAATCAGGACCCTCAAGAGTGCATCAATTTGTACAAAAGGTAGGTAAATAACGAAGTGCGTATAATAAATATACACTGATAGGTGTTACATAAAAGTGTGCTGCAGAAACAAAGAGAAGTTGCCATTTAAAAAATTAGTATTGAAATTAAATGGTCAAGAACTACAGGGCAGAGATGATGCCAGAGCTGATAGTTAAAAAGTAATATAGGAGTTAAAGTGAAGATCGGTGAAAATAGAAGCATGAAAAAACATGTCATAATTCAAGAACTGTAAGTAATTTGTTGTAAAATTAAACAGAGACATGGAAAATCAATGTATCTAGGAGGACAAGTAGAGGTTTAATGAAGAGCAAGTGTGTATTTGTAGGAATTTCAGGGATATCAGCAAAAAAAGCCCCACAAACATTTAAATATAATCAACAGAAAATTATATATTATAGAAAATTACTTTATTTCAATGTGAAGTAAAATCTAATGAAGTGGGCAAAGTGTGGTGTAAGACCAGTTATAAAATTAATGTAAAAGTACAAAGTTTTCAATTTAAGCATTGACAGTGGTTTGTCCACGATACTTTGCCAGGTGTGTGTCTAATTTATAAACATTTGCTCATTTATTCCTTGAAATAAACATGTTATTTTCATCATCAGCTTATTTACTGATAAAAAAAAAATACACAGAAAGATCAAGCCAATTTCCTTAGGTTATCTAGCTGGTGAATCAGAAAGCAGGGTTTGAATCCTGGTAGGCAGTACCAATTTCTGTTCCTTTAACCACAAAACTATGCTGTTTCTCAAGATGATTCTTTTTTTTTAATCTTTTTTTTTTTTTTGAGAGGTTTTTACCATAGGGCACGTGTGCTCGCCAAAAAGACAGAGAGCAAGAAATTACTCCCCAGGGGCGATGGCCACGCCACAATCCCTTCTCCTCCATTCTCCCCTTGGGATCTTTGGCCCGCGCGCACATGTGCCCAGCATGAGTTTTAAGCCACTGGGTTCAGGACTCGAACTGCAGTCTACTACATGGGAGTCCAGCGACATAGCCATCACGCTAACTGCTGGTCCTTCAAGATGATTCTTATAAGAGATAGTGTAGTGAGGAATGGAGAAAGGAGATCAGAGGCTGACTCACTGGTTTTTGATTGAGTGCATAGGTACCAGATGTTTATTATTGGTTGCAATAGAGAATCCAATAAATAAACTAGGTTTGGAATACATTTCAGATACAAATAACAATCTATGACAACTATATATTTTCTGTTAAGTTAGAGAATAAGAAAGTGGAAGAAAAGTTGAGAAAAGTGGTTTGAATTAGATACATGGATTTGAGAGTTGCGATTTTACTAAATAAAGAAACAAAAGAGAACCAGCCTCTGACAGAGATGGTAGCATACAGGACTGCAAAGCTGAAAGCCACATGTAGGAGGCAGTATAAACTCCTGGTCTGGTTGGCCTTCAAACAAACACAAGTATGTATGCACACATACTAAGATCCTGGTGGCTAGAAAACTGGAGGAAGGGGATCACAGTGTGATTGAGCCTTGTGGAAGATGTCTCTCTCTCTCTCTCTGTCTCTTTCTCTCTCTTTCATGCATATACATGAGCCCTATCATGAATTTAAAAAGAAAAAAAAAAAAAACAAAGGGAAAAAAACAGTAATTTTATGAGAAAAAGCCTATGTTATAAGTCATTATGGAGTAATGGGGACTGAACTTGACCACTAGTCATTACTAACATAAAACGCTCAACATAGCATTTGATATGACTCCTTACACAATAAAGAACGACCCCTATAAAGTAAGAAACATATGAGAAGCACTTATTTGTCCAAGGGATCTGGCTAGAACTGCCCTTGAGTTCATGGTGTAGGGAGAGAAAATAGCTGAGTGCAGGATAATGGTGAGTTCAGGAGATAGAACTCAGAGTGTAGAAAGACAAAGTCGCTGAAACTTACAAGCAGAACATCAGAAGAGTAAGGCAGTCAGAGAATAATTTCCGCCAAATCTGCCATGATGTTCTCTTGAATATGTAGCTAAATAAAAGTGACCCAGGTGTGAAATGAAACTCCAAGCCTAGAAGAGAAAACTGAAGAGCTTTAAACTCTAAAGTTCATACAAAGCTAGAAGGCATAAAAACTGCACAAGCCAAAAAGAGGAATATATTCGGTTAAATACAACAGAAAAGACTCAAGAAAGGTCATGTTTTGATAGTAGGGCAAAATTAGACTTTGAGAAAATGCTAACACAAAATGACCAAGATAATCAGCAAATAAACCAATTGCCTACCAGAACAAGTGTCAATATTCTAAAGCAATGCAACAAAATGCAGAATTTTCAAAGTACAATATTTTACCTACAATCAAAATTTTTTATTCTTGTAGGAATTCTGAAATATGAGTCTTAATTGGGACAAAATTTAACCCATGTACACTCAAAATAAAAGACATGACACAAGGATTTTTAAAGTTAATTAATTTGTTTAGGTTTATTTATATATATAGGGAAATTGTAACTTCTGCTCAATTTTCCTTTAAACTTAAAACTGCCCAAAAAGGCGAAGTTCATCAATTAAAAATAAGGTAATAGTAATATCCTTTATAATAAAAGAATAATCATAAATGAAGTGTTTTTTTTTATTTTTCTGCTTTATATGACTGCCTTAGCAAATTTATAATAGCATAAAAAGCTCGATATATTTTGGCATAAATTTACTCAATATAGGTAAGATATAACACACTATAAAACTTTGCCAAGATAAACTACAAAACCTCTAACTAGAGAGAGATTCCATTTTCATGAATTGTGCATACATCTTAAGAAATACCACCCTTTTAAATGTGGTCTGTAATTGATCTAAACATTGCTATGCAGTGTGTGATTCTGTGTGTGTACGTGTGTGTGTATTAGCTTCTGATGCTGGTTCCTGAAATAGAACTCCTGAAATATTCGCAAAGAGGAGTGCCTGCTGGC
>NW_006159729.1:518705-556567 GCF_000334495.1 Tupaia belangeri chinensis | reverse complement strand
GGCAAAGAGGATTATGCCATGACAATACACTGTTGAGAATGCCTCTCTGCCTTTCTCTTTCTCATGCATGGTCCATGTTCTATTTCATCAGCTTAAAAACAAATTTTAAAAATGCGTGCTAGAAGAAATTTTGGTCTAATATTTGTTCTCTGATCCTATTTTCTGACACAGAGCTCCTAAGACCTTTGTAATTTAATGAGTGATAAAAGCATGTTTCATTTAATGAAACCAGTATTGATGGGCTCCTGGAAAATCCCAGGTTGGGGTTGAAACTTTCAGCTACACCCTTGGATCTTCAAGCAAACAAGAGGCGTTCAAGGCTGGGCTGGTCACAAATAATATATATCTATATATATCTATAGATATATATAGATATACATATACATATATATATTCCATATTCTGAGTTCTACCACCTTGGCAAATTTATTGAACCTGCATATTTGTCATCTCAAATGGGGAACAGTCAGTCTTACAAGACTGAGACCTTAACCTGTGGGAACTAAAATTCTAGGACAGCTAACTGATGAGGTCTGTTGGAGAATTATTTGTTGTGAAGACAAAAAATTTCACACAGTGTCCTGCAAGTATTGATGGTAGTAAGTAGTATAAAAATGTAAGAAAAGCACCTCAGTTTTTTCTTATCTCTTAGAAATGGGAGGACTCAATATTTTTAAGTGTTCATTCTTCCTAAATGTATTTTAAAAACTATGCAATCAAATTCAAAATTCTGGGGGCTCTTTTAAGATCGATAAGCACATTGCAAAATTAGTTAAAAATACTAAGGAGCTATGATAGCTACACCAGTTTTGAAAAGCAGAAAAAAAAATTATGATTTAAAATACTACATTTTGGGGCCAGCGGGTGACATGGTGGTTAAAGTTGCTGGATTCCCACATGGCCGACTGTGGTTCAAGTCCTGAACCTGGCGGCTTGCTTACTCTCTCTCTCTCTCTCTCTCTCTCTCTCTGTCCTCTCTGGTCAAATTGAAATGAACAAATGAATAAATAACAAATAAAATTAAATAAAATAATTAAAAGAAAACAAATAAAATAAAATACTGCATTTCATGATTCAATAAACAACTCTAATAAGCAAGACAATACGTTACTAGCATAAGGATCGACACATTGATTGATTAGGTAGAATAAAGAGCCTAGAAATAAATCCACATATATACAGACGATTAATTTTTGACAAAACTGTCAAATTTATCCAACAGAGAAAAGCTAGTCTTTTCAACAAATGGAATTAAAACAGACAGATATTCATAAGGAAAATAAACCACAATCTTTACTTCTCACCACATACAAAATTGACTTCTCACTGATGGAAAGCCTACACTTAAATCTATATGTAGAATATTTAAAAAAATATATAAGATAAAAGTTTGTGTCATTGTTATAGCCAGTTTCTTTAGATATAAAATGCAAGAACAATTTTGTTTTATTTTTTATTTTATTTACATTTTTTAAGTACATTCAATCACATTATTTAGCTTACAAGGTCATTATTTCAATATGTGAACATTTCTCCCCAATCCAATTGATCAAAATATAACAATACTACCTCCCTGTCTCAATAATGCTGTTTCAGTATCCCTCCTCCAAATGTTCTTCCCCAGGCCCCACTCCTCCACACACACCACATCTGGCATTCACACCCATCTCTTGTGTTTGTACATCCTTTAGCCCATCAGCTTCAGTTATAGAGTGTGGACACTCGGTATATATTAAGTGGGGACATACAGAGTCTCTCCTTCATAGCCTGACTTGCTTCACTCAGCAGTAAATCGTCCATATTCTTCCACTTTCTGTCAAAAGTCATGTTTTTTGTTTGTTTGTTTGTTTTTATGGCTGAATAGTATTCCATAGAGTATACGTGCCACAATTTTTCAATCCATTCATCTGTACGGGGGCATTTGGGATGGTTCCAGGTCTTAGCAATTGTAAAAATTGCTGCAATAAACATTGATGTGTAAGCACTTTTCCTATGAAGAATTCTTCTGTCCTTTGGGTAGATGCCAAGGAATGAGATTGCTGGATCATATGGTAGTTCTATTGTAGACTTTTGAGGAATCTCCAAATTGTTCTCCACAGTGGCTGGTCTAATTTACATTCCCACCAGCAGTGTAAGAGAGTTCCCCTTTCACCATACCCCCACCAAGAACAATTTGTAAGATGACAAACTGTGCTTCATAAAACTAAAGCATAGCACTCCCTAAACATTCTTTGGCACAACTAAGAATGCTGCACTGATGAATTTAAAAACATCTATGGGGGTCTGTGGTCTAGTAGGTAAGAAACCTAGATCCAACATGGCATGGTTCAAGTCCCAGTCTGGTATCTTGAAAATCACTCCAAGTGTGTGTGTGGGCAAGTGTGAGCCCATGCCCCAAATCCTGAATGGATGGAGAAATAAAGAGAAAGGGATTGAGGTATAACCATACCCCATGGGAAGGGGAAGAGGGGTGATTTCTTCCTCTTCCTCCTTCTCCAACATGGATTATTTTTTCAGATAAACATGTTAGTAAAATTAGTTCACATAAAGTGGAAATCTACCAAATTGTAAAGCAAACTACAATAATAATGTCAAAAATTTTAAACTAAAAAATGAGAAAACTCAAAGGGACCATAAAATTTTCAGGTTATAAGTAAAATGGTCTATAGCATTGAAAAAGTTGGAAAACTTCCTAATTCATTAAAAAACAACATAACCCAATACTCCCAACCGGCAGGATTAACAATGAAACTCCAGATCTATCTTACAACCGAAGATAGTTGCCAACATTTTAATTTAATTCTAACAAATCAAATTCAACAGTATATTAAAATTATTGCAAAGTACAATTTATTCTAAGAACAAAAGCCTGATGACACTTTAATTTTTTACAGTCATACCTTTTAGCACTTTCTAAAGTTCTTGTCCTCACAATATAGCGTTTGTATAAGTTAGAGGTGTGCACTGATTTAATTTATTTTGTAAACTGCTACTTGTAGAAGAGGTATAAGAATCCAATTTAAGTAGCCAAGCCTTTCCACTCTGCCTTCATCCTTGGGCAGTACCAGGGCACCTCACATCCTGCATTCCCAGGCACTCACTCTCACAGTCTCTGTTGTACAACTTCACCATTCCCAGAGTTCTTCCAATTCAAGAAGTAGCTACCATTTGCCTAGAGTAAAAATTGAATTAGCTATTTTAATTTAATTATTATTATTATTATTATTATTATGTGTTTGTTTTAGGGTATGTGAGCTCACCAGAGAGAGAGAGAAGGAGAGAGAGAGAGAAAGTTAGAAAGCAAGAAGGCAGGTTTGGGACTTACACAGCAGTCAGTCATGTGGGAGTCCAGCTCTTAAACCACCACGCCACCTGCTGGCCCCTGCACAGCGACATTTTTTAAAAAAAATTCTGTATTTTGGGGATGGCAGGTGGCTTGGTGGTTAAGTGCAATGGACTCCTATATGGCAGACCATGGTTCGGGCCCTGGACCTGGAAGCTTGCTTTCTCACTTTCTCTCTCTGTCTCACTCTGTCCCTCTGTGGTCAAATTAAAATAAATAAAGTTAAATAAAATAATTTTTAAAATAAATTTTACATGTTCTCATTATTCTCTATCTTCTCGCTACAAATGATAATGGTTTTATTGGTTAATGCTTTCATTTCTTATGTTCTAGAAAGAATGCAGATGAAGGATCCAAGACACTGATGTTTAAAATACTCCAATCAATAGATCCTAAGTGCAACATGGACCTACTAAAAAAACTTATAATCTTTACAAATACAATCTTATTTTGGTTCAGAAACTGATTTAATACTTCTCTTATTATATTGTTAATTTAAAAAATGCATTATGAAATATTTAAAATAGTGCAAAAGATGAAAGTCATATTCAATGTAAAGGATAATGCAGTAGTTCAATTCTTCTATCCCAAATTTCCACTGAGGAATCAGCACTTCAGTTTTGCAAACATGTTTACTTTTTTACACATTGATTATATCACAATCACACTTAGCATGACTTTGCGTATTTTTATTTTGGAGAGGTTTTTGCTATAGGGCACGTGTGCTCACCAGAGAGAAAGAGAGACAGAAAGTGAGAAATCACCCCCCAGGGGGCATGGCCACGCTACAATCCCTTCTCTCCATTCTCCTCTCGGGATCTTGGGCACACACACACACGTGCCTGGCATGAGTTTAAGCTACCAGGTCCAGGACTAGAACCGCTGTCTACTACATGGGAGTTCAGTGACATAGCCATTACACTAACTGCTGGTCATGACTTTGCATATTTTTGAACTTTATTAAATGTTATGTTTTGTTTTGCAACTCATTTCATGTTACTCTGCAGATTTTGGGTGTGTTTGTGTTTGTTTTTTCTATGTTGATACTTATAGCTTTGCAAATGCATCTCGATGTTGCACAGTTACTATATAAACACATATAAAAAGTGCACATATAAACATTTAAAATATTGATTTGGCTGTTGAAAATATAGGTCATTTATACTTTTTTGGTTACTGTAAAGAATGCCACAGTCCAGTCACAATGGCACAGAGAGTAGGCCTCTACTGATCAGCGGTGGAGTCCAGTCGTAAGGTCAGAGTCTAAGGACCTGACTATGCTGGGTCATCCTGGCTGGATGGAAAGCTGAGAGGAGAATCATGGTGTGACAAGACCCTGTCTGGGGTCCCCCCTCTCTCTCCACATACATGTGCATGCACATGCACGCTCATGAAAATAAATAAAGAAGCTTAACAAGAGAGCAGTACACGGCTAGGCAACGGCTGTTCAGGCAGCTAGATCTCACATGGCTGACTTACACAGTTAGAATTTTGGGATTAGTGGCTTCAGAAACTCGCAGGGTCCATGCTCAAAACCATGAAAGGAGAAATGGAGGAAAAAGGATCCAAGCATGACTATTCCCCAAGGAGGGATGGTTACTTTCTCATTGTCCCCTTCTCTCTCTCACACTCTCTCTCACTTGCTCTCTGTTTCTCCCCAGTGAGCACATGCACCCTCTAGGAAATTTAAAAAAAAAGGAGTACTACAGTAGTCACTCATGTATCACTGTGAGCGCACATGAAAGAATGATTTAGTGGCTGCGGTGCTCAGGCACTGGGAACACGCATCTCAAGTTTTGTAAGATACTGCTGAATTTTTCTTTATTGAGATTGCATAACCTCCAGGATTTTCATCACCTATAATTCCAACCAAGTGTTTCTTTACCGTGAATCTCTCCATGAATTCTAGGCTGCCAGGCATTCACCACATGCAAGAATTCTTCCTGGGACCAGCATTTAGTGTAATGGCTATGTTGCTTGACTCCTATGTAGCCAACTGTGGTTTGAGTCCCGGACCCGGTGGCTTAAACTCATGCTAGGCACGTGTGCGTGTGTGCCCAAGATCCCGAGAGGGAATGGAGGAGAAGGGACCGCAGCGTGACCATCCTCCCTGGGGTGTGATTTCTCGCTTTCTATCTCTCTGTCTCTCTGACAAGAGCACGTGCCCTATAGCAAAAACCTCTCAAAACAAACAAACAAACAACAAAAAAAACAACAACAACAACAACAAAAACGGGAACTCTCAAGGCTGCTGTGCCCTGTTGTCCTAACGTGCTGTCACCATCACAGAGGCATATCTGTCCTGTTTCTGGGCAGGAGAGAAGGAGAGGTGAGGATGGCAGGATGATTGTGTCTGCCCCATTTAGAGCCATCTCTCAAACTGTAACATATTGGGCTTTATCCACTGACATTCAAATCCAAGGGTTTCACCTGTAGCGTTCTGTTGCTCCTTTGTGTGATGACCTGTAGTCCACTTTAGCTAACAGAACATGGCTCAACTGCCTCTTTTTGGTAAAATTACAGTCACAGGGTTGTTTTCATTTAAGTGAAGATGCTCGCGCTGTGTTTATTCTTATTTTAGAAATCCTGTAAGTTACAAGAGGCCTAAAAATCAGAGCTAAGCTCCCAGATCTCTTTATACTTTATATGGTTCATTTCAGTTTCCAGGCCAGCAAATGGTGTGGTGGTTAAGGTGGCTGAATCCCACGTGGCCGACTGTTTCTAGTCCTAGATCTAGCAGCTTAAAAACACACCAGGTAGGTCCTGTGTATACATAAAAACCCAAGAGGAAGTTGGAAAAAAAGACGTTGTGGTGTGGCCATTCTGGGGGGGGGGGATACTTTGTTACTTTCCTTCTTGCTCTTTCTCTGTCTCTCTCACTGTCTCAGCAAGTAAACATGCCTCATAGCAAAAACTACAAAAAATTAAAAATAAACAAAAGGCTTCACTTAACTGTGTGTATGTGTGTGTATATTTCACACACACACACACACACACTCAAATGATCATTTTACCTAAAGGATTATTTTGTAATCATATTCTTTATCCTCTTGAGTTGTTTTCTTTGGGTCAGCAGGTTGCGTAGTAGTCAAGGCGTTGGACTCCTACATGACTGACTGTAGTTTGAGTCTAGGACCTGGATGTTTGAAAATTATTCTGGGCACGTACGCGTGTGTGCCCAAAATCCAAGGAGGAGAATGAAGGAGAAGGGACTGTGGTGTAGCTGTTCCCACTAAGAGGAAATTTCTCACTTTCCCTCTCACTGTCTCTCCTCTCTGGTGAACACACACACCCTATGGCCAAAATAGAACAAAACAAACAAGCAAAAGAGCTGTTTTCTCCCTTTAAGTTTCTGAATGATTCTTAAATGAAAAATTGATTAGTACAAACAAAATAATTTGCTTCAGTCACTTTTCAGTGTGAGATTATCCACAACTGTCCTTCAGATTCAACTGTCACCAGAAAGGGAGGCATAAACAGTTTGCAATTAAGTATGTGATATTACATTTTTTTAAGTAGGAAAGATTTTTTTTCCCTCTAAGCATTATATATATATTTTTAAAATTATCCCTTCAAAAATTTCTGGAGCTAGTTAAATATTAACTGTCTTTTTACTTCTATTTAAAATTACCTGCTCATATTTTCACAAAGTTTCTATCTGCTGTTCGTACAGCATTTGCTCTGATTGCTGCATAAGGATTTTCTTCATTTTCCTTATAAAAGCTGGACATGGTCCAATTGAACAGAAACTGTTCAATCATATTTAAAGACTTTTATCGTGACTATTTATTTTTAAAGAGTTATTTTATTGAACTTTTTATTTATGTATTTACTTTTTTATTTTCATTTGACAGAGTGAGAGAGAAAGAAAGTGAGAAAGCAAGCCTCCAGGTCCAGGACTTGAACTGCAGTCGGCCATGTGGGAATTCAACCACCATGGCATCTGCTGGCCCCTACTGGCACTGTTTAGATGTAAACTTTTCTTTTTTGTAACTTTACATACAGTTCCCAGAGTTTAATGAAAGCTTGAAAACAAGAGAAGAGCTGTACATATGGTAGCGTTTTTCATAACATACCACTTCTTACATATATGTTCTACTAGACAAACAGTATTTTTAGAATCAAATTTTGTCTTACAGTCATCTTCTCTATTATATTTGGCTTTCTACAAATGATATTTCACTTCTATATAAGGAATGATCAGGAAGTGAAAGTCAATTATAGCAGGAATACTAGCTTTACATTGTGACTTGACCACTTTGACCAAAAGTGTCAAAAAATTGTTTAAGGCTATCATTTTTTTTAAGGCTATCAGTTTTCTTTGGTAATTGCTTTTATTTATTTTACATAAATTAATATAGATAACATTTTATTGTTATTATTCCCTAGAAGTTCTGCACTTTTATTTTACATTTCCTCATTTTCCCAAGTCTCACATTGGAAAACCATCTACTAGCACATAGAGGAGTCCCGTGAGTCCTTCCTTACAAGAGTGTGAACACCGAGAAACCACATTTGGAGTACAAATATAAGTCCCTTTGTTGTTATTATGGAATTTAATTTTCCTGTCCTGCACTAGGTATAGCTAAACCATCTGACACACTATCTTACACAAAAAGTATACATACTACTCTGGTTTTAGAGACCTAAGTTTACTTTAAAAAAAAAAAAAATAAAGACTCGGGACCAGCAGTTAGCGTAATGGCTATTTTAGAGACCTAAGTTTACTTTAAAAAAAATAATAAAGACTCGGGACCAGCAGTTAGCATAATGGCTATGTTGCTGGACTCCCATGTAGTCAACCGCGGTTCGCGTCCTGGACCCGGTGACTTAAAACTCATGCCGGGTGCGTGTGTGTGCATGCCCAAGATCCTGAGACGAGAATGGAGGAGAAGGGATTGCGGCGTGGCCATCCTCCCTGGGGGTGATTTCTCTCTTTCTATCTCTCTGTCTCTCTCTGTCTGTCTGGCGAGCACACGCGCCCTATAGCAAAAACCTCTTAAAAAATAATTAAAAAAAATAAAGACTCAAAAATAATTCACACTTAGGAATAAAATTTTCTTTGTGTTATTTCTTGACAATCATTCAATAAATTTCACATCGTGATTTCTTTTCCTTTAGAAAAATAACTTGAACACTTAACAATACTTTTTTATCTTCTCACAGCAAGTCTCTTTTCTCAGCAAAAGCCCAATTAAGACATTATACAGGTTTGGTCTCGTATTCTTCTGGTTCACTGAGTTTAAAGTGGGTATGGGTGAGCAGGCCAAATAACACACAGAAAATGCCAAGACCCCAATTAATTGACAATGGGTCCTTAAAGAAAACATGTCCTCCAAATAAAAAAAATGTGGAACCTGAAGTATCCAAGCACATCTATAGGTAAGGAGTGAAGTATGTCCAATCAACTGGGATGTTCACCATGGAAGCTGCCACTCTAAATGGCAACACTGTAAACAAAGCAGAAACTGACCAGGACCCAATAGCCCATCTACTCTAAACTGTCTCAAGGAAGAGCATAGCCACTGGCAACAAGCACCTGCAATGCGTTTAGTTGCAATTTAGGCTGGCTCCTTGCCACATTTGATAACTAAAACACAAGAATGGCAAATACCATTCCAAAGAAATCACACTTTGCATCCTAATAAAAATCTAGGATCACACCTAAAGTTATAGGAATCCACATAGCTGGATTCTGGTGGGGAAGGTGTTCTGGCAGCAAGAGGTCTGAGTGATTCTGACCATGGGCATGGGCATGGCCTTGGCAGCTGATAGATGCCTATCTATGGTAGTGCTCTGTAGACATAGTCAGCGAAGACTACAAAGCCACAGAGGTGCAGAGTCAGGAGGAGGAGTTTGGAGAGTGCAGAGATTTGAAAAGAAGTAGAAAAGCAGTGTGCAGGCTTTTGGGGGCAAAGATGTACAGCTTCTGGAAGATGCACAAGCCCAGCCAGGTAACCATGACTGTACCAGTGTCAGACTACCATTGGGGAAGCCATGATGCACACAGACCCATTTTTTGAGGAACACAAGCAGGTTAAACAAAAGCTCATGGGTGATTTGTCCACTGCCTTAAACTCGGTGGCCCACAATGCCAAGATCCCTGCCACCAAGTGGTGGCCCACAGTGAAGCTGGACCATGCAGCTCCTGCTGCCCTTTGAATCCTCAGCCTCATCTTCTCAGGCACCTGCGCTGCGGTCAGGTGGGAAGAAGCTTGTATCACATCCCTGGTGATGGCAGCTCCGCATTGCCCCGTCTTTCATGCTCACATTATCTACGACTTCTTATAACCAACTTTTCTTTTTTTTCCCCCAATTATCTTATTTCTTTCCTAGCATATCATTGCATTAGCTAGATTTTTAGGTAAATTCTTATTAATTTATTATTTTTAAAATTTCTTTCATGAGTGAGAACAACAGAGAGAGAGAGAGAGAGAAAGAGACAAAGCACCCACAATAGGGTCTTGACATTGTCACTTACCCCCAGCGTCAGCCAGGCCTGGAGCAAGGGCACACGTGCCCAGTGTAGTCACAGAGGCCCCCAGACTTAAACATGGCTACCTCCCACTACATCAGTCACCCAGAGTCTGGACTTGATGGCCACACTATAGTCCAGTCCCTTAATCAGTAAAATCTTTATATAAAACTCAGAAACCAAAAACATTAACAATAGTGGACAGAGTGGGCAGGCATGAGATGCCCATAATTCAGTGGGAATAACCTTTATTGTTCCCTCATTAATTAATTGACAATTTGGCTGATTTGCAAAGGTACATGGGCTGAGGTATATGTTAAGTGATTGACAAACCTTGTTTTGTTGCCTGAGGTCATCTGTGTTCAACAGAGAGACAGAGAGACCGAGAGAGAGAGAAAGCACCTCCCAATGGGGCATTGTCAGGCCACAGTCCCTTCTCCGTTTGTTCACCCTGTTAGGATTTTGGACTTGCAAGGCCATCCCAGGAGAGTTTTTCAAGTGACTGTTTCCCACTTCCAAACTGCTCAGCTGAACTTGTAGAATCAGGTTCCCTCAACCACTCGGCTGTGGGGAGACCAAAGCAGTTTTTATTTTGAGTGCTTTTAGCAGGAAGAGCTGTGGATGTTTTCTTAAAAGCTTTCAACATCTAAGGAATAATAAATAATGTTTTCATTGTAGTTCCATTACATTGTGATTACACTGACTGTTGAATCACGTTTTGATTCTTGTAGTTAATCTCTGTTGGATACAATATATTATTTTTCCCAAATATACTACTAAAGTCTGTTTAATTGACATTACGTTTAACATTATTGCATTGATAGTCTTATAAAAATTTGGTCTTTTATATCAGCGTGTTTAATTTTTATTAGCTTGAGATATTAATATTTAATTCATACAAATAATTGTGAAGCATCCTTTTATGTTGTTCTCTAGATAAATCGAAGTGCCACTAGGATACCTAGACTTCTAAGTGCTGGAAAAATTTCCTGGGGGGCTCCTCTGGTTCTGATGCTTTTTTTGTAAAATAGTTCTTTTTACTTTTCTTTATGCCACCCATAGGATTTGACGTTTAGGTGTTCTTAATTTTAGTAAATGGAACTTTACTTAAAATTTTTCAGTTTTATCTACATTTTCAAAATAGCTCCAATTTTAAAAATAATTTTGTTTGTATTGGTAATTATTTCCCTTGCAATATTTTTGAAAATATTTATGATTTATGTTTTACTCCCCTTTTGTTAGTATCTTGTATTGCTTTTTCACTGAAAAGTAGTAAGCTTAAGTTTTTCTCTTTTTGTACCTTTATTATGCTCTAACTGAATATTTTTTTTCCAGACTGTTAAGGTGCACATTTTTTATAATTTAATTTTGATCATTCAAGTGTTTAAGGTTATTCAGAGCAGCAGATGGCATGGCGGTTATGCCACTGGACTCCCACATAGTCAACCGTGATTTGAGTCTCAGACCCAATAGCTTGAAAGTCATGCCAGGTGTGTATGCATGTATGCCCAAAATTCCAATAGAGGAATGGAGAAGGGATTGTGGCATGGCCATCCTCCCTACCTGCCCCGGGAATGATTCCTTGCTTTCTGTCTCTCTGTTTCTCCTGCAAATGTATGCACTTTATAGCAAAAATATCTCTTAGAAATAAAAAAAATGGAGTATTATGGTTATGATTATTTTTAGAGAGTTGTCACATATGCTAGGTACATGTTTTTTTATCAGGTTCATGAGTAGCAAATTTTTTGTTTTATGATTGGTTTTTAATTTTATTAATGGTGTTTTTGAAATAGGAACTCTTAATTTGATGAAGTTCAGTGTTCTTCCTTCTGTTTTTAATGACACTTGCTTTTCATATATTGTATCTAAGAAATCTTTAACCTAAACACACAAATATTTTCTTTTTCTTTCCTTTCTTCTTTCTTTTCTTTTTTTGGTAATTTGTCAGAGGGCACATGCAGTCATTAGAGAGACATAGAGAGAGGTGGAGGACAAAATACTCCCATGGGTCATATTCACATTGCGATCCCTTCTCCTTCATCTCTTTCTCATTTTGCTATTTTGGGCATGAACATATACATACCCAAAATGATTTTCAAGTCACTGGGACTGAGACTCGAACTGCATGATCAGCCATGGGGGATCCAATACCCTTAACCATCACACCGCAGGCTGACTCAGGACACAAATATTTTCTTTTATGATTTCTTACATAAATTTGATTATTTTTAGTTTTTACATTTTTATAACAGATCAATGTTGAGTTTATCTTTGCATATGAATTAGAAAATATTTGTTTATTTTTCTTTTAATTGCCAGAGCATCTACATGCTTACCAGGGAGAATGACAGATGAGAGGGGGAAAGCACGTTTCTCCTAATGCTACTGGTCACACTGCAATTCTTTTCCCTCCATTTTTCCATCCCATCTGGATTTGGGGCATGCGTACACATGCCTGGTGTGATCTTCAAGCTGCAGAAGCCAAGATTCTAACCATAGCTGGCTATGTGGGATCTAGCTCCCCATGCATGGTGCTCAGCTGCTGTGTCATGGGGGTCTCACTGCTTAGTTGTGGTTTGGTTGTTTCTTTGCGGATTGCCAATCGCTCCAGCACTTTTTGTTGAACTATCCTCTTATCACCACTTTACGTTAGTAAGTATGACAAAAATTATTTGTCCAGGAACCAGACAGAGATGAGCCAGTAACACATAAAGTTCTGGGTTCATATCTGAAGACCTCTCTGAACACACTAGGCATGCGTGCAGTTGTGATCTGGGAGTGGCTGAAGTTGGAGGTGGACTTTGGCCTTGAGACCTATCGGAAGTACTGTAACTGTCTCTCTGTCTCTGTCACTCAAGAAAGAAATAAGCATAAATTAGTTATCCAAATGCATGGAGATCTATTTCTGGACTCTAGATGCTAGTCCATTGGCCTATTTGTATATGTTTACACTGATACCAAATAGATTTTTATAGTAATTATATAATCAATCTTGAAATCAGGTATTATTAGTCCTCTAAGTATTTTCAAAACAGTTTGACTATTTTATTCTATGTCATTCACATTTTCATATTAATTTAAGCAGTTTTGTCAATTACTACAACAAATTCTACTAGGATTTTGATTGATATTATGTCAAATCTATTGCTCTATTTTGAAATAATCAACATCATAAGAATAATGAGTGATCTAACCCAGTGAGCTGGTACATTGTACCATTGATTTAAAGCTTCTTTAATTTATTTCACTAACATTTTCAAGTTTATAATGCACAGATCTTTCATTTCTTCTGTCAGACTTATCTCTGTGTAGTTCTTACTTTGATTATATTGTGATGACTAGTTCTTTTTCAAATTATGATTGTTACTAGTTAGAGAATTTGTATTTATAGATATATAAATTTATTAAATACTGTGATTTTGAACTCACGTATTATCTCTAGTAGCCTTTTCTGTTGATTTCATTAGCTGTTCTACCTACATTAACATGCTACCTATAAAGAAAACAGTGTTTATAGTTTATTTATAATTTTTATTTATTTCTTCCATAAGAGATCTTAAGCACCCCCAACAGGGTCTTCATGCCATGGCCCACTTTCATTTTAAGTTGGCCCTGATTACAGGCATGTGTGTGCTCACAGCGCTTAGGGAGGTCCTGGTACATAAACGAAGGACCTTTTCCTTGTCAGTCCAGCAGTACTACCACTGTGCCATCACCTGGCCCTAACTTTATTATTAATCTGGATGCACTTTACCTTCTCTTTCTTCTATCTTTCTTCTCCAGAACTTCTAGCACAATGTTGAGTAGAAACGTAATAGCAAACATCTTTAAGTTGATTCTGATCTTCAAAGAATTCAGCCACATGTGATGCTAGGTATGGTTTTCTGTGGATGCCATTTATCAGTTTGAGAAACATCTCTTATATTCTTAATTTTATGAGACCAATTATCAGGAATAGATATTGGAGTTTTTTTAAAAAAATACTTTTAATGTATCTGTGATGATAATCATATGGTTTTCCTTTATATTGTTAATATGGTGAGTTACGCTAATTGGTTTTCAAATGCTAAAGCACATTTGCATTCCTAGATAAACCCCACTTAGTCATAAAATCCTATTCTTTTTATATATCATTGGATTCAAATTTCTGTTTTTGAAACTACTGTATCTATATTTATGTTGTATATTACTAACGTGCTAGCATCATTGCCTTTATTCCTATGGAACATGACATTTTTTCATTATTGCTTGTTTGGAGTAATTTGATTATTATGTTATTTGATGCTTTCTCTTTTTTTTTCTCTTTGGTTTTAGAATTATTTTCACTTTTTGAATTTCGTTTTATATTTTAATCAAATTTGAAAAAAATACATTATTTCTTTATTTTTTTTTCTTTTTTTCCTTCCACTCTATCTCAAGGATTGCAATTCCATATTTTATTAGTACATTTGATGTTTATTCAGTGTTCACTGATGCTCTTTTCTTTCAAAACATTTTTGGCGTGTATCTTATTGAATAATTTTTATTTAGTTCACTAAACTTGTTTCTGGATTTTCCCAGGTGCCATTAGTCAATCTAGGACATTGTTAGTATTTTTTGTTATCTCAGATCTCAGAACTTGTGCTTACTTGTGCTTTCATGTCTATAGTTTTTTTTTTTCAGAGAATTTTTTGCTATAGAGTGCATGTGTTCTCTGGACAGAGAGACAGACAGAGACAGAGAGACAGAAAGTGAGAAATCACCCCCCCCCCAGGAAGCATGGCCACACTGCAATCCCTTTTCCTCCATTCACCTCTCTGGATATTGGGCATGCGTGCACATGTACATGGCATGCATTTTAAGCCACAGGGTCCAGGCCTTGAACTGTGGTTGACTATGTGAGAGTCCAGCAATGTAAGCATTATGCCATCTGCTTATCGCTCATGTCCATAATTTTCTAATATACCCTGAATGTCTTAAATTTTTATAAAAATGGAATTCAGTATTAGGTCTGCTTGAATGTCCTCACCTTCCAACTATAACTTCTGTGTCAATTTAGATTGGTTGTGATGAAATGTTCTCTTCATCATGAGTTATATTTTACTACTCTTTTTGCATGGCTACCAATTTTTAATTGGATGTCAACTATTATTTATTTTTTATTTTTTATTTTTGAGAGATTTTCACTGTAGGGCGCGTGCGCTCGCCAGACAGACAGAGAGAGACATAGAGACAGAAAGCGAGAAATCACCCCCCAGGGGGGATGGTCACGCCGCAATCCCTTCTCCTCCATTCTCCTCTCGGGATCTTGGGCACGCACGCACACGTGCCCGGCGTGAGTTTTTAAGCCACCGGGTCCGGGACACGAACTGCGGTCGACTACGTGGGAGTCCAACGACATAGCCATTACACTAACTGCTGGTTCCCATGTCAACCATTATTGAGTTATGGAGATTTTTGTATTTCTACAAATGTTCTTATTCCTGGGATACAGTTAGAGTTAACAGAAACATTGATAAATGTGATTCTTGCTCTTATAAACCGTCAAGCATATTTGAAACAGTGTTCGATATAGGATGAATTATTCCACATTAATTAGACAAGGCTTTCCTGAGTGGTCTACCCAATAACCCATGAATTATGAAATTTTTCTAGTTGCCTAGTAGGAACATGTGCTATTGTCATGCATTTTATATTCTGAGTACCATACATTTTAATCACTTTAAATAGCATTTTTCCCCCCGCCTGATATAGTTTACTCAAAATTATATGCTTATACCACTTTGATATTACACCTCTAGAATGAATATTCTCATATTTTCTTATTTATTTAACTGTTTTTTGAGAAATTTCTGCTATAGGGTGAATGAACTCACTGGAGAGACAGAGAGAGACAGAAAGTAAGAAATTACACCCCAGGGAGAACAGCCATACTGCAATCCCTTCTTCTTTATTCTCCTGTTGGGATTTTGGGTATGCAAGCACACAGCATGAGTTTTAAGCCACTGGATCCAGGATTCAAACCATGGTCGACTACATAGTGGGAGTCCAGCAACATAACTATTACACCATTTTCTGATCCTGTGAGTATTCTCTTTCTACAGCTTTTCTCCCTATTCTGACCTGTGAACTTCAACTGTCTTGGTCTCTCAGACTCTCATCTGCATCTCTCAACCCAGAGTTCACTGTGCTCTACCTGAATCGCTTCAATCAGCAAAAGTCCTACAGTAACACCGAAGAAGCTAGGAAATTCACACTTTTTGGCCTCTAATCTCTCAGGAATCTTTGTCCATGGCTGCCTAATCAGTGTCTACAAAGCTATTGCTTCATGTACCTTCATTTTTGGTTGTTTCAGGATGAAGGGTAAGCCAGACATAGACCTATACGTATTTAATATTAATAAGTAACTTTTCTTTTTCTTTGCTTACATTTTTCTAAATGGGCTTCACAATTTTAACTTTCTAAACCATAATGCTTTATGAACACAGGTGTAAATATGCTCAACAAAATACCATCAACCCATTTCTGGCAATGTATGAAAAGAATAATAACAACATTCCCAAATAAGCTTTATTCTGGTATTGCAAGACTGATGTGACAGTCACAAATTAACTACTATAAGTCAACATAATAATATAGAATAAGAAAACCCATATACTAAAACAATAGATGCAAAAAAAATTGGTGAAAAGCAAAATCAATTCATAATAAAAAAACTCTCAAAAAATTAACATTACATTGTCAGGAGGAATGTAAATTGATATAAAAATCATGAAAAGACGTATGGAAGCTTCTAAAGAATTAAAAAATAGAATTATTATATGACTCAACTATTCCTCTTCTGGAATTTTTTTTTTTTTTTTGGAGAGGTTTTTGCTATAGGCCATTTGCGCTCGCCAGAAAGACAGACAGAGAGACAGAAAGCAAGAAATCACCCCCCAGGGGGCATGACCATGCTACAGTCCCTTCTCCTCCATTCTCCTCTCGGGATCTTGGGCATGCATGCCCATGTGCCTGGCATGAGTCCAAGCCACCAGGTCCAGGACTCGAACAGCAGTCGACTACATGGGAGTTCAGCGACATAGCCATTACGCCAACTGCTGGTCCCTGGACATTTTTTTAAGAGGAATTTTTATTATAGGGAGTGTGTGGTCATCAGTGAAACAGAGAGAGGGAAAGGGAGAACTCACCTCCCAGCGAGATGACCATGTTACAATCCCTTCTCCTCTAGTTTCCTCTCGGGGTTATGGTCATGCATGCACACATGCTTGGTGTGAGTTTCAAGTTGTCGGGTGCAGGACTCTTACTCTTCAGTTGACCACGTGGGAGTACAGCAATGTAACCATTAGGCCATTTGCTTACCCCTGGACATATTTTCAAAAGGAGATGAAATTACTGCATTGTTAAAGCTCTCTACATTCACATGTTTACTGTGGCACTATTCTCAATGGCCAGGATATTGGATAAACAAAATGTGTGTGTGTGTGTGTGTGTATATATATATCTCTATATATGTATCCATACTTATAAAAAGGTCTTTTAAAATTCATGGGAATATATATAATGAGAAAAACCATGTGGTGTTGAGTGAAACAAGCCAGACTATGGAAACAAAACACTCTGTTTTTCCCTCTCTTAAAATATACCAAATATCTGGGGCCAGCAATCCCAGATGTAATGGCTATGTCGCTGGACTCCCATGTAGTCGACCGCTATTCGAATCCCGGACCCAGAAGCTTAAACTCACGCCAGACACATGTGTGCGTGCCCAAGATCCCTAGAGGAGAATGGAGGAGAAGGGATTGCAGCGTGGCCATCCTCCCTGGGAGGGGATGATTTCTCACTTCTGTCTCTGTCTCTCTGTCTTTCTAGTGAGCTCATGCTCTCTATAGCAAAATCTTCTAAAAAAAATCTCTATAGCAAAATCTTCTAAAAAAATATAGTCTCTCTCTCTATATATATATATACACACAGACACACACACATACACACACACACACATACCAAATATTGTACTGTACAACAGAAACTGAAAGAGTGGAAAGTATCAAGGCATGCAGAGCAACTGAAGGTAGTGGAGACAGTGCACGAGGAGGACAAAGGGTGGGGTATAAGAGGGAGGGAATCAGGGAAAAAAAGAAGCAGCAAAATCATTTAATGAACACAAAAATGGAAAATTGTCTGGTGATAATAATGCATACAGTAATAATCTTTGACTTTACTAATATACAAGTATTCATGCCTTGAAATTTCATTTTGTATGCTGTAAAGATGTACAGTGACTGAATGTAAAAACATCAGAAAAGGAAAAATAACAACAAAAAGAATTTCAAAATTCTATTGCACCAAAATCAACTCATTTTTCCACAAACTTTTTGAAGTCCCTTTATGTATCTCAATATATAGTGTGTATCTTGTATATGCAAATATTATATTTAAGTCAGCCTTAAGAAGACTCTGCCCTATCCCACAACATGGGTGGATCTGAAGGATATTACACCAAAAGAAATAAGACAGATACAAAAGATAAATACTACATGTTCGAACTTATAGAAAAATGGAGAAGGAATTGCAGTGCGACCATTTTTCATTAAGAATCCATTCTCACTGCATCTCTCTCTAGCAAGCACATGTGGATTTTTTCTTAAGTTTGTAAAAACATTCATTCAAAAACCAAAATTTTATCTTATTTCAGATTTTAACTACCAGCCAGAAATTTATTTTTTAAAAATTGTTTGCTTTTATTTTATTTCTCAAATCATTTGAGTATATTCCACATTTCCCATGTATATAAAACTGTGAAACTTAGAAAGACCACAAGAACTCTGAATGTTTGCTCCTATGACCTAAATTAATCCTGGAATTCACCTGGAAAACAGTAAGATATAGCAACTAAATATTTCAAAATTCATTGTATGTCAGGAGAAATGATTGATATTGAACCATTTTATACAATTAGGAATAGAAATACACAGAACAAAAGTGAGATTGAAAGAGATGTAGAGGTTTTATTTTGGACCAGCAGGTGGTATGGTGAAGGTACTGGACTCCCACAAGGCTGACCACAGTTCAAGTCCCCAGTGCATGCCCAAAGTCCCAGGAGGAGAAAAGAGAAAAAGGGATAGATTGCTGTATGACTATCCTCCTGAGGGATGATTTCTCACTTTCCCTCTCACTATCTCTCTCTGACATTCTCCTCTTTGGTGAGCACATGTAACCTAGGGCAAAATCCTGGGGGGGAAAATAATAATTAGGGTTCTCGTACAAAACTTTCATATAACTATTGTAGGCACTTGCCCCCTTAGCATTAACCTGGGTCCAGCCACTTCATAATAATTCTGGAATATATAATCTAGCTTTGCAAATAACAAGAAAGAGATTAGGATTCAGTGAACACATAAATAAATTTCTTCCCCATCGGAATAGTTTTGACACAGCGAAGCACCTTTCCAAACTGCTGAATCAATATGTTCATTCAAAAAGCACACTGACTGCCACTCTGCCCTGGACTTTGAGAAAGGCCTGGGACTAACCAGACAACACGGTCACATCTCAGGTATTTAGGAACTTACAGTCAGAAATACATAGGAATCCCTTCCAAGAGTGACATTTTCTGCTTATTTCTCCATCCAGGAGAGGAAGGCTGGCTTGCTCTCAAGTTTGTCTGTGATATTTTGTCCTTATCAAGAAATATACTTACTCTGGGACCAGCAGTTAGCATTACAGCTGTGTCACTGGACTCCCATGTAGTCGACAGCAGTTCAAATCCAGGACCTGGCAGCTTAAACTCGCACCGAGCATGTGTGCGTGCGTGCCCAAGATCCTGAGAGGAGAATGGAGGAGAGGGGATTGTGGGTGGCATGGCCATCCTCCCTGGGGGGTGATTTCTAGCTTTCTGTCTCTCTGTCTTTCTGGCAAGTGCACACTCCTTGTACCAAAAACCTCTCCCAAAAAAAGAAAAAAAAAAAGAAAGAAATATAGTTATTCTGGTGCGAAAAGTGGCTCAGAATTGCATCAATAACATCTTAGTAAAGGACATAAATTATGCTGCTGAATCTGTTAGCCTGTTTAATTGGGAATTTTCAGTGAAAGTTCTTTAAAAAGTGTCTCTAAAAAAAAAAGTGGGTACTTCACATTTTTTTCAAACCTTTCTCAATTATTCCAAATTTACTAATGGAATAATAATTTTCTCATGTATTTAGTACACACTATAGGGTAAAATGTTAAATCAATATTTTATTGCAATATGTTGTAGTGGTTAAGTACGCAACCTTTTGAAGCAAATAGGTTTGGGTTTATACTCTGCCTCTCTGATATAATTGAGCTATGTAACTGGGGAAAGTCGTTAAATCTTTATATGCTTTACTTTTTTAAAAATCAAGATTAATAAGATTCCTTTGTGAATTAAATGACGTGAGTACATAAAGCTTTCAGCACAGATTCTGGCAACAATACTGCTCAATATAAGTCAGCTCTCATGTATCAAACTTGAGGTTTTCCTAAAATTGTAATTTTCAAAGCTGAGAAAAGATTTGAGAGAAATAAAAGGTGAGTTAAGCCTATAAAATACAAATACACTAATTTATTAAATCAAGAGTTTTGAGGGTGAGTTATGCATTAAAAATCACAACGGAAGTTTCACAAAACGAGAAATAAAAATAGCACAGTAAAATCATTTTGTCAAGTTTTATGAAATGAAGAGAAAAATGAGTTCCTTTAGAACCACCTAGATTTTATCAGACTTTATAAAATATAGTCTTCCTTTTTAAATAAATATAACAATACTACAATTAATTGTTTCTCAGGACAGGAAGCATTCTCAGAGGAAACGACTACTTGCAACATGATACCTTACAGTCAATTTATCCTAATTTAGGCTGAATTTGACAAAGTGCTCTCAGCTTTATTTCAGGGTCAATAATAGAAATGTTTATAAAAATAATATATTTGCGTGCTTTAAATAAATAGCATTAAAAAAATATATGTATATATATTTAAATCTAGCATTAAGACCTGATAAGTCCCCTTTTTTAAAAACAAGGACAATAGAATAACTAACTTTACTTGTTCTTGACTAAATTTTCTTCCAGAATGCAAGTGTGTACATTTTTGTGGTTTGTAAAACATGTCAGAGTGTGTGTGTATGTGTGTGTGTGTGTGTGTATGCACTTATTTTTAGATAGTTCTGAGCTTATATTTTTGAGCTTATTTTAAGTTGGTTCATGTTTTGGAATGGGGATATATGATCATGGATCAGTCTATAATATGGGTCACTGGAAAAGTCTTGACACATTTTTGCATTAAAAAAATAGATGGACCAGTGGATGATGTAATGGTTATGTCACTGGACTCCTGGGTAGTTGACCACAGTTCGAGTCCCAGACCCAGCTGCTTAAAATTTATGCCGGACATGGTGTGTGCGTACCTAAAATCCTGAGACGAGAATGGAGGAAAAAGGACTGCAGCGTAGCCATTCTCCCAAGGGGTTATTTCTCACTTTCTGTCTCTCTCTCTCTGTCTCTCTGGCATGCGCACACACCCCAAAGCAAAACTCTCTCAAAAAAAAAAAAATAGAGAAATACATCAGGGCTTTCCTACTGACCTAGTATATAAAAGAGCAGCAGAATTTCTTTTGCATATACTTTCAATAAATACACTTACCTAATTTTTGAGGTGGTATCTTCATTATCTACCTAAATATAAAAAATATTTTGTCTACATTGTTATCACTGCACATGGAAAAGTTTAGATTGAGTGAATTACTTTCTTGTACGGATCAGGTTACTACTCTGGGCAAATCCATAGTGTAGCAAATCAGCTTCAAAACCATGAGTTTCAGAAACAATTGCAGTTGACATAGAGATACCTGGGGGAATCTGGATTCTTCACTATCACTCAGTTTCTGAATTTGACGTGTCTTAAAAGACAAAACAAAAACCTTACATTGTGATTGTGACAATCATCCCAGCAGATTTTTTTTTTCCTTTTTACTGTTTAATTTCAATTAATTTTCAGATAGGTAGTACACTTCACAAGACTCACTGATAACTGTGTGTGTGGTCTTAGAATTATGCGCTTTCTTTCTACAACAGAGCTGCTTGAAGAATTGGCAGCAGCTGGAAGGTTTTCTCTGTTTTTAGTTTCAGTTTTACAGCAATGCCATGATAGCACTGCGGAATGTGTTCAGAATGTTTATAAATAAATGCAGGAAATAACTTTGAAATCAACAGCTGTTCAGAAACATGCATCTGTTTAAGTGAATCGACACATACATCTCTCCAGTAAAAAGGGATTCTGGCTATAATCTAAATTCTAAGTGTTAAAAACAAGACACTACCTCTTTATAAATATTAAGCAAACTACCATAAAATCTGCCCAGCTGACCAAAGGCATTACCACTTCAGAATTAATAATTGTTGGAAGAAAGATGTCATTAACTAGCATCCCACGATACTAAAACCAATTGACTCAGAATTTGCAATTCCTTCCTCATGCTTAAACTACGTGCTGTCTTTTCCCACACCTTTACATGTCAGCATACAATAAATAATCTGATGTTTCAATGCATTTCAAAATATTTGGTTTAATGATACACTTTTAAATAAAATACTACCTTTACATAGAGCTGAGTTCACTCACTTTTAACTAAAAAAATTAAACCACTTCTAAGTGTATTGCTGAAATGTTTTTGTAGGGTTTAGATCTAACGTGAATTATGAACAGAAGCAGAGATCTCTGTGGAAATAAGGTTGGAGGTAAAATTGTGGTAAGAAAGAGTCCTCATAGTAGTGAAGAGTGGGGGCTGCAGTGATAGGAATTGAGAAGAAAGCTCGATCTGAATTCAGGTTACAGGATTGATTACTTGGGAAACTGAAGTAGATTAGTTTTACTAGAAAACAACCTAAGCAGGAGACCCCGAGCACAACAACGTGTCACGTAATCTGGATCATAGCTGCTCAGATGTGAAGAGTGACATACTTTCAGGGATATAGAAAGATGTGACCGTGTTGGTACCAGAAATGGTCAAAGTCAAAAAGACTATGGGCATGAAGTAAAAATGAAGAAACAATTATCTTAACAGGGATCTACCATCCAACAGATGTCATTTCTCAGAAACATCCCAGTCATAGAGATTCTCTTGGTCAGATGTGTGGAGTTCTGGAGTAGGCACAGTGGCGTGCAAATTTGAGCAGCCTTAGCAGAGACACCATCACAAAATAATACAGATCGTCTGGGTTAATGTAGCAGTGTAGGAACTTAAAAGCCAGAAGCCTCAGAAAACCATGGAGAAGACAGGGTTGATATTTCAGAGCTTTTTCCTCCATGTTTACAAAAGGAAAACAATGTAAGTCACTCTGAATATTCCACAACGTTTATAGAAAGGCTAAATCAGAACTTTTATTCATACCACAGTACCATGATACTGCGATACAACCAAGACAGCAGTTTTGATATATTTGTCCTAACGAGCCTTCATAATTGGAAGTGTCATGAAAGATCTGCCAGGTGTCAAGGTGACCAATTTGGGCAATGAGCTAAACTGAAGGTAAAAATCAGGCCAATAAATCTTTTTTTTTTTTCTGTTTTTTGGTGAGGGGAGAGGTTTTTGCTATAGGCCGCGTGTGCTCACCAGAAAGAGACAGACAGAGAAAGCAAGAAATCACCCCCCAGGGGGGATGGCCACGCCACAATCCCACAATCCTTTCTCCTCCATTCTCCTCTTGGGATCTTGGGCATGCATGCACATGCGCCTGCTGTGAGATTAAGCCACCAGGTCCGGGACTCAAACCGTGGTCGACTACATGAGAGTCCAGCGACATAGCCATTATGCTAACTGCTGGTCCCACGGCCTTTAATTCTTGATTAACAGTCTTTTTCTAGATGGACATTTATATATTTTGAAAATTTTTGTCAAAATAAGAAATATAATGAGATTGACTAATTGCTCCTAATGTCACTGGAGAGGGGAATAGAAAAAGATAAGGTCTAGGTTTTGAATTCCTAACTGTATCAACACATAAAGAGCATGAAAAAGTTTCTCTGTCTGCCCAGAAAAATACTTGATATATTATAGTTTTAGGATGGAGATTACTAAAAATCAGACGAGGCATTTTATTTTACAAATGACTGAATTACAACATAAATTGAATTCCCATTTTCAGAGTATCTACTCTTTTTTTTTTTTTTTTTAAGAGAGACTTTTACTATGATGTGCATGTGCTCCCTGGAAAGACAGAGACACACAGACAGAAAGTAAAAAATCACACCTCAGAGTGGATGGCAATTACTTCTCCTCCATTGTTCTCTTGGGATCTTGGGCATGCATGCACATGCGCTGGCACGAGTTTGAAGTTGCAGGGTCTGGGATCCAAACTGTGGCGGACTACATGGGAGTCCAGCTACATAACTATTAGGCCATCTATGGTCCCCAGAGTGTCTACTCCTAATGTGTGATAATTGATTGAGAAGTAGGAGATCGTAAAAGGTCAATTGGGAAGTTATTGGTTATGGTCAAAGCATGACCACACTGGACTGGATATTTATGTCTTCCCAAATTTATGTGTTGAACCCAAACCCCTAAGGAGATGGTATTAGGAAGTGACACCTTTGAAACACGGTTAGGCCATGAGAGTGAGTCTTCACAAATGGATTAGTGCTCTTAAAAAGCGATCTCTTACTTGCTCCACCATGTAGGGACAATGGGAATTTGTTCATCTATGAAAGGAACAAAGGTCATTATTAGACACAGAATCTACTGGGGACTTGATTTTGTACTTCTCAGACTGTAAAAATGTGAATAATATATTTTTGTTGTTTATAAGATATACAAGATGTGTGTGTGTATGTGTATATGTGTGTGTGTGTTTAAGGTAGATTTGTACAATAGGGTGGGTGTGTGCTTGCCAGAGAGACAGAGAGAGACTGACAGAATGCTAGAAATCACCCCTGGGGGGATGGTCATGCCTCAGTCCCTTCTCCTCCATTCTCCTCTCGGGATTTTGGGTAAACACACACACACCCCTGGCATGCTTCAAGTCTCTGATTCAGAACTCAAACCATGTGGGAGTCCAGCAACATACCATTTTGCCATTGGCTGGTTCTCAGTATAACAGAATTTGTTATAGCTGTTTGACCAATGAGAAAGTATGTCCACTTGAAAAGGACCACCGAAGTTTTCTAACTTATAGATAGAAATCTAAAAAACATGTGTGGAAATAAATATTATGATAGTAGTATGAAGGAACACAAAGTTAGATGAGGCATAATTTACTATAGGCTCCCTAAACAGAGATTCTACATTTAACATCATAGCTTGGAAATTTAGAAAGGTCTCTGATAGTGTTGATTGCTTGGCTATCATGCAGTAAAAGGTGGACCACAGTAAATACTTTGAATGTTTGACCCCTTTGGTTTAACACAGAGAAAGGGATTGAAAGGCTTACAGGAGCCAGGGTGTTGCAGGGCTAATGCAGTGCTCTACAGAGCTGCAGCCACATGGGAAGTTCCCAGATTCATATCTTGAGGTCTCTTTGGGTATGCCAGACATGCAGAGTGTGCCCATTATCCTGGCTGGCTGAGGCTGGGCATAGAATGTGGTGTGAAGACCCTGCTGGGGGTCTTCATCTCTCTCTCTCCCCTCTCTTTTGCTCATGGACAAAATGGACAAATAAACTTTTTTAAAAAAAGCACGCAGAGAATGGAATGTTAGAGTGGATTTGATATTTAATATCGACTTGGGAGGGTCACACTTTACTACACAATGAGAAAGAAATTGACAAGTCTCAACTGTTATGTGCCCTGTGATGATGCTTCAGTCATCCACGGACCATAGATGCAATGGTGGTTCCATAAGATTATAGTGAAGCCTTCGCGTGTATTGGGCTATACTATCTAGGTTTGCGTAAGTACACTTTATATTTGCGCAATGTAATTGCCTAGCAGTGCAGTGCATTTCTTAGAGCAAATCCCTGTCATTAAGCAATACATGGTTTTTATTGGAAGGGTCCCGTGATTTTCCCTTTTTGTATGTCAGAAATTAGAGTTGGCACTCCTGCCACTGAAATGGAAAAATCTCAGTGCATCGAGAGTAACTGAGTCTCAAAGAAGTAAGACTTGAGTGATAGCATACAACTTTCAAGGGCAGGTGGGAATGGTTAACCTAATGGGCAACAGAGCCAAAGCAACAATAGTCTACTGACCTGGACCTACAGTACTGTCTGTGGAGTTCTAGAAATGAAATAGAGAACCTAGTAAGTTCTTACTTTTAAAATGTAAGCTTAAAAGTTTTAGGTTAAGTTTTTTAAAAGTCTAATAAATTGTAAGGAGTCATAGCCCAGTGGCCAGTTTCTAGACTTGACAGACTCAGAAACCCTTTAGTAAAGAAAAGGCCCACTTACCTTGAGTTAGCACCTCAGTGAACAATCAAGAATTTACACTGTCAATCTCTCTTTCAGTTTTTCCCGAAGGTACTTGTGGACTTTTAACAGGGTGACTGTGCATTAATAGAAAGTAAATCATCAGATTTTTTGAAATCACTGGATTATACTTCTGAACTAACACTAAATCCAGGAGACTGAATTCATCATTGTGTTACAATAGTCTGATTAGGGCTTATGGTAATCAAGAGGTCCATGGAGTTTAGCTAAACTCTGCCTCACAGTGAGCCTAGTGGCTCCCCAAATCTATCCTATCATTATTTCCCTAAGTCTGAAATACGTAAGTGGAGCATAGTAACTGACAGACTTACTACATTGGCTCCCTGATATTTGGAATGAGGATTATTATGGTAGGAGAACAGAAGTGAAACCCAGTAGAAATGTTTACACCAAGAAAAAATAGTAAGTGACAAGAAATATCACATTTCTGGAGGGATTAATGGCATCATTAATGGAAGACTTGGAAGACAAAGGAGTAGTGGTTTCCACCATATCATTTACCTCGCTTATTTTGCTTCCTTAGAAAACAAACTTATGAAACGTAGAGAATAACAGTGACTATCATGACCTTAAACAGATGTGACTCTAATTGCAACTGCTGCAGCAGACGTGGTTTTATTGCTTGAGGAAATCAACACATCCTTCAGTACCTGATATGCAGCTGCTGATATGGGAAATGTGTTTTTTTTCATCTGTATGAGGCCCACCAAAAGCAGTTTGTTTTCAGCTGGCAAAGTCAGCAATACACCTTTGCTATCCTACCTCATGGGTAAACAAACTCTCAAACATTATGCTATAATATAGTTTTCAGTGTTCATGATCACCTTCCTCTTCCCCATCCACAAGATATTAAACTGATCCATTACTTTGATGACCTTATGCTAGTTGGACCTATTGAGCAAGAAGAGCATCTACTTTTGGTAAGGCAGTTTTATGGTAGTGGGAAGGGAATAAATCTAACAAAATTCCAAAGGCCTTCTACCTCAGGGAAACTTCTTAGGATCCACTACTGTGGAGCATGTGAAGATATCCTTTATAAAGTAAAGGATACATTGCTGCATCTGTCCTCTCCTAAAATACCAAGCAGCCTTTTTTGGACTTGAGAGGCAACACATTTTTCACATGGGTGTGCTGCTCTGGACTATTTACAGAGTGACCTAGAAATTTCTAGTTGTGAGTGTGAAACAGGCAAGAGAAGGCTCGGTAACAGGTATAGGCTTCTGTGTAGGCTATCTGTGCCTTTTGGGCAATATGATGTAGCAAATCCATGGTTCAGGAAACGGCAGTGTCTGATAAGAATATGGTTCAGCATTCACTTGTTGGTGAGTCACAACAGAGGCCCTCAAACTGCTGGAAGAAAGCACTACCTTTCTCTGTAAATATGATTCTCCTTTTGAGGAACGGCTTTTGCCCTGCTTTTGGGCCTTACAGAGACTGAACACTAAGCAATGGGCTGCCACGTTATGGTGAGCTTGAGCTGCCCATCTTAAATAGGGTGTTATCTACCCATGCAAACCAGAAAGTTGGGTATGCACAGCAATACTTTATCATCCTTTTCAAATGATATAAAGAAGATCAGAATAAAATATGCCCTCAAGTAACAAGTAACCTACATGAAGAAGTTGCCTAAATCCCCATGTGTCCCTTCACTGTAATACTGCCCTCTCTCTCCCAGCCTATACTTGCAGCTGCATGTAGTTCTCTATGATCAGTTGGCAGAGGAGGAGAAGATGGGCTTGGTTTGCAGATGTTTCTGAAAGACAGGCAGACATCGTGAAAAAGTGGACAGCTGCAGCACTGCTGCCCTTTCTAGGACATCCCTGAGAAACCTGCCAAAGGGAAATCCTCCCAACTGGCAGTACTTTAAGAAATACGTCTGGTTGTTCATGTTGTTTGGAATCAACACATGACCAGATGTGTCATTATGCATTGATTCATTCATGGGCTGTAGCCAAGGATTTGGATGGGTGGTGAGGAATTTGGATAAAACATGATTAGAAAATTAATTAGTGACAAGAAAATCTGGAGAAGAGTTATATTGATATGCCTCTCTGAATGAGCACACATCATGAAGATATTTTCCCCATATGAACGCTCTGACGGTTTACCTTCTAAGAGAAAGATGTTAATAATTAAGAAGATGCAATTACCCATTTTATAGACCTCAGTCAGCCTCTTTCCTCAGTCAACTCTTTCACCACCCAGTGTACACAAGAACAGAATGGCCATGGTGGTAGAAAAGGAGGATAGGCTCAGACTCGGCAACATGAATCTCTACCGACAAAGGTTAAGCTGCTGAGTGTCCAGCCTGCCAACACGGAATCTCCACATGGTAACATTACCTGGTGTGATCAATTAACTACTTAATGACAAATTGATTGTACTGGACCACTTTCATCATGGAAGGGTAAGCATTTTGTTCTCACTGGAATAGACACTTACTCTGGATATAGGTTTGCCTTCTATGCAACAATCTGCCCAAACTATCATCCAGGGTCTTAGAAAATGCCTTATCCTCGGTCATAATACTCCACACAGCACTGCTTCTAATTAAGGAACACACTTCACAACAAAAACACTTGCAGCAACGGGCCTATGGCCTTTGAGTTCACTGGTCTTACCACATGTCCTACCATCCTGAATCAGAACTTAATAAAAATGTATAAGAACCTTTCAAAGGCTCACTTTCAGTGCCAGCTAGGTAGCAACACATGGCAGAGCTGCGGCAAGGTTCCCCATGAGTCTGTGTATATTCAGAATTAGTGTCAATATGGCCTCGTTCCTACCGCAAATTTACCGTTCGAGAAATACTGAGGTGGGTATGACAGAGACATTATTCACTCTTACTCCTAGAATCCACTATAAAAAGTTCGCTTTCTGTCCCCATGAAATTATGCTCTGCTAATCTAGAGAATTTAGTTCTAAAAGAAGGAATGTTTTCACCTGGAGACTCAACAGTGAATTCAATGAACTGAAAGTTAAGCCTGCCCCTCAGTGACTTTGGTATCCTAATGCTATAAACTAAATGCAAAGAAGAAAAATTACTGAGCTGGTGAAAGTTGTTTATCCTGACTACCAAGAGGGAAATCAGAATATCATTCCATGAGAGAAGTAAAGAAAATCTGTCTTGAATTCAAAAGATCCTTTTGGGTACCTTTTATCATTATCAGGCCCATACTTAACCTCAGTGAAAAACTAAGAGACCAATTAAGAATGACTTCGGGATGGTCCAGATCTTTCAGGAATAAAGGGTTGTGTCACCTTGCCAGGTAAATAACCTGGGTTTCCAACCTTATAGCACTGCAAATTTGGGGCTTATAATTTGTGAGTCCTTAAACTAGCTCTCACTTTCTCTTTTTCTACCTACAGAGATAGAGACAGAGATATATAGATCTTTGAAAGTTCACGGAAAATATTATGAGAAACTATGAATGAATTTCAAAAATCGTTCACGTCAATATAAAGTCATATTTTAATTACATTTTGTATGAACCTTTTGAAATCACCTTGTGGGTATATGTATTATGTATACACACAGACACACATATAATAAAGGACTGACTTTCTGAATGCCTTCGCTAAATCACATAATATTCCAGATAGGATAGCTGTGTGATAAAAATAACTACTAGCCAGATAATGCTAGCAGATAGAATACTTCCCAAATAAATGTAAGCTAAGTATTACCCTAATACTAAATCAAGAGCAAAACATAAGTAAAAGAAAAAAAAAAAAAGGAAAGAAAAGCTAGTGATGATACGGCTCAGACACAAAGATAGAATAATTCTCAAAAAAAGTTAGTAAATTGAGCCCAATGAAGTATGAAACAAATTTTACACCAGCACCAAGTGGGAATTATTTCTAGTATGTAAGACTAATTCAATCTTCTAAAATAAATGAATGTATTTTATCACATCACAGACTAAAGAAAAGAATATTATATGATCACATCATAAGTGAATTGATAAAGTCCAACACCCATTAAATCAGAACTTTTAGAAAACTAGTAGAATGGAAATGCCTAAATTTTATTAAAAAGTAATTTATAAAGGCTTGCTGCTAAAGCCGGTCAAGCAGATAAGCTAGCTTATGGTAAGGGAGCTGGGTTACATATGAGTAACCACAGTTTGAATCCTGGCCCCAGCAGCTTAATAACACACTGGGAACACACTGTGTGATCAGATCATGACATAATGGAGAAACAGAGAAGGGCTTGCAACCTGACCAAGCTGTGTTGGAGAATGCTTTCCCTTCTCCTCTCATTCTGTCTCTGTCTCTGGTGTGTGCACACTCCTTCTGGCAATATGAAATAAAATAAACAGTGCAACTAGTGTCATATTTAGTGGTGAGAGACTAGATGCTTTCCTCCTATAACAGAGGAAAAGGCACAGATAACTGCACTAACCATTTCTATTGGTCATAGTCCTAATGAATGTAACAAATAAGAATAGGAAGTGGGGTCAGCCGGTGGCATGGTTAAGGCACTGGATTCCCACATGGCGGAAGATGGTTTGAATCCCAGACCCAGTGACTCAAAATTCATGCTGGGAGCATGTGCATGCATGCCCCAAATTCCAGGAGTGGAATGAAAGAGAAGGGATTGTAGCATGACCAACGCACTCTGAGAGGTGATTTCTTATTCTCCCTCTTTGTCTCTCTCTGTCTCTTTAGCTAGTGCAATGCTCTATGGCAAAAACCTTAAGGAAGAAAAAAAAGAAAAGAAAAAGAAAGAAAGAAAGAAAGAAAGAAAGAAAGAAAGAAAGGAAGGAAGGAAGGAAGGAAGGAAGGAAGGAAGGAAGAAAGAAAGAAAGGAAGGAAGAAAGAAAAAGGAAAAGGAAAGAGAAAAAAGAAGACTAGGAAGTAAAAGACAGATTGATAAGAAAGAAATAAAGTGATATCATTTACAGATGACATGATCATTTACTTAGAAAGTTCCAGAGAATAATCATCAACCACAAACTCCAGAAAACTAATAAGCAATTTTACAAAGGTTATAGGACACAAGGTTCACCTATAAAAATCATTTATTTCTTAGGTGCAGTAAAAAAAATGGAATTCACTATTGAAAACACATTCATTATATTCTTAACAGCCCCAAAATGACATATTCACATAAAAATGTAACAACATATGTACAAGGTTTACGTTGATAAACTAAACACTGGTAAAGAAACCAAATATCTAACTAAATGGGTATATTTTGTATATATGAAGAGGAATGCTCAATATCATCAAGGTGTCTGTTTTTGTGTTTTGTTTTGTTTTGTTTTGTTTTCACATGGATCTATAGAAGCAATGGCATCTCAATGAAAATCCAAGCAATTATTTTTGCGGATATTGACAAAATGATTCTAAAGTTTTTTCAAAAACCAAGTAACCCAGAATAGCCAATACAATATTAAAGGAGAAGAACAAAGACAGAGGACTAGTATTACTCAACTTCAAGACTTACTACGAAGCTATAATAATCAAGGTGGTGTGGCGTTAGAGAAATACGGACAAGTAGATCAATGAACACAGTGTCCAGAAATATACCCACATGAGGTCACTTGATTTTGAGAACAAAGCAAAAGCAATGCAATGGATCAGGGAAACACTTTTTAACAAATGGTGCTAAGACAATAGGACATCACATACAAAATACATAAACATGAGGTATTGATATTCAATATATACACACTTAAGTCTTAAAACTCAACAATAAGAACATATACAACTCAATTAAAATTCTAAGCATACACATCACCGAAGAAGTTCTCAGATGGCAGCTCAGCTTATCAATAAATGCTCGATGCCACATGTTATTAGAGAACCATAAGATAAAATTACTATATGGCATGACTATATACCTATTAGAATAATAGAATATAGAAAATACAAAACATTGACAACATTGAATTCTGCTGAGGATGTAAGTAAATAGAATTTTCTTCCTGTTACCCATTGCACTTTGAAATTATACAGTCTGAAAGATGGTGTATCTATTGGTAATTACTTTACAAAGTACACATACTCTTACCAAATGACCAAAGAATCATTTTCTTTGGTAATTATGCAAATGTGTTGAAGATGTATGTCTGCACAAAAACCTTTGTACAAATAATTATCTTAATGTTATTTATAATTGCCAAAATATGGAAACAATCGAGATATCCTTCAATAGGTGAATAGATAAGTTACTGTGGTACATATATAAAGTGAAATATCATGTAGAATTAAGAAATTATCTGGATAATGTTATTTCAGCAAAATAGCACACTAGGAATCTCCATTTTCTCTTCCCCCACAGATAAAGAGAAAACAACAGCAACCACAAACTGCTTAAAATAATCTTATAAGAGTTTTGAAAATAGTCAAATATGTGTAGCAATTAAGTGAATATCCAATTGATTAAAAAATAATTAAAGGTGGTAATGCATTTTATAACTTTTTTAAAAAGTTATATTTCTTTCGTAGTAAAGAGAGAGAGAGGTGCACTCCCAACTTCTTTATACTGTGACCAACCCTCAGTTTTAGCCAGTCCAGATCATGAACACATCCACACGGATCTAGCATAAACTTTATGGCTTTTAACTCACCTTTGCCTCGTTCCTTCTCTGACAGGTGTAGTCTTGGTTTGGAGGTAACAAGACAGTTCTCAATCTCATCCTTCAAATTAGAGAAATCAGATCAGACATTATTTACAACATTGTAACCTGTGTAGGGGCTGCTAAAATGACAGGTCTCCATCTTTTCTAAATCTCTTATTGAGGAAGCAGCAGACAGGGCATGAAAGCTATGGGTAGATTAAAAATTAGCAGTTGCCTAGAGCAATGATTTATGGGTAGATAAGTATAGAGGACTATGTAAGACCTGAGAAAAAGCTGGAATAAGATGCTGTAAAATTAAGATTTTCAAAAGCAGCCCTGAATATAGAAGAGTAAAAATGTTACACACAAGTCCCAGCAAGATGCATGCTCAGAAGAGAGCTCAGAAGCCCATAAATACACTTACATAGAACTAACCCCTAGATTTAGACAGCCCTAGATAACTAGTAAAAGACTGCCACCAAACACTTTTGAGCCAGTCTGTAAAGACTATAAGGAATGCCTGTTTCTTAAAAGCCCAATCTTTTTATCTCTATCTATCTATCTATCTACCTACCTATATATATATATCTGTATGTCTATATATCATCTCTATTTACTTATTACAAGAAGTTTTTGTCTTACAGTACACATACTTGCTGGAAAGACAGAGAGAGACAGAAAGCGAAAAAACACCCTTCAAGGGGGTTGACCATGCTGCATCCTTTCACCTTCACTCTCCTCTTGGTATTTTGCACATATATGCACATACACATGGAGTGAGTTTGAAGTCATCGGGTCTAGGACTCGAACCATAGTCTACTACTAAGAAATCCAGTGATGTAATTATTATGCCATCTGCTGGTCCCATAAAGCCTAATCTTCAACAACAATCCAAAGCATAAAATAAATGGAAAAATATGGTCCATTTTAAGTAAGAAAAAAAAGATCAGAAACTTTTCAGAGACACTATTATTACTGAACAAAGACATTAAAACAACTGTCAAAGACCTAAAGGAAATCACGGATTAGAATAAGTAGGAATCAGGAGACAGTATAAGAAAAACAATGAGAATATCAAGAACGGGATAATAATTATAAAACATGGCCAAAAAGAAACTCTGGAGATGAGAAATATAACTGAATTGAAGAATTCAATACAAGAGTACAACAGCATTATTCGAACAGAACAACAACAAAAGGCTCAGCAAACTTGCAGATAGGACATTTATAAAGATCATGTCTGAAGAAAAGAGTCACAACCTGTGCAGGGAGACATGAGCCCGAGGGGGAGCGATGGTGCATTGGAAAGAAACACAGACACACACAAGTAAAGAAGAATGATAATTGGATGGTCTGGGCATCTCTGATGGAGATAGCCATGGCTCCTAACTATTCCCAGGTTTACTGTTGTCTAGGGAAAATGGGAAGGGAGAAGCAGAATGCAAAGGCAAGTGTTTTGCTGTTACCAACTGAGGCTATGGAAAATCTTATGTGTCTTTAGCTTCTATAAAAGCCTCCTTTTGTCTCCTCTGGCCTTCTCTGGTTGACACATAGTTTCCCTTGACTTTGAATGCTCTGCAGTGTCCAACCGGACCTTGCCTCACAGCACAGGACCTTGTCTCTGCTTATATTAAAGGTCTCCATTGTCAGCTCAAATTCAATTCCCTACAGAACAAAAGGAAAAAGACTAGAGAAAAGTAAACAAAGTCCAAGCATCTTATAATCTTATGGGACACCATCAGGCAGTTCGATGTCCACATTAGAAGACACATATATGAGTTCCAGAGGATAAGAGAGAGAGAAAGGGTAAGACAGGTTTTTTTAATGTCTTAAAACATACCAAATTCCATCAGGCTGTTCCATGTCCACATTAGAAGACACATTATAAGAGTTCCAGAGGATAAGAGAGAGAGAAAGGGTAAGACAGGTTTTTTTAATGTCTTAAAACATACCAAATTTGGTAAAATACTTGAATCTACAAATCTAAGCAGCATGGCAAAATCCAAGTAGCGAAAACCCATAGAGAACAACACTAAATTATAGAAAATCAAAGCCAAAAATATAAGCAACAAGAGAAAAGAAAATGATCACATGGAAAATTCCACAGTAATATTAACCATTGATATATCAGAAGGAATCCAGGGGTCAGAAACAGTGAGAGAATATATTTAAAGTGATAAAAACAATAAAAATCAGTATTTCTATATCCAGCAAATCTATTCATCATAAATGAGGGATACATTAAGATATTGCCAAGTAATAAAAGCTGAGAGATGTTATACTATTATATTGCCATTCAAGAAATATTAAAGGTGAACTTTAGTTTGAAATGAAAGGACAGAAGATAGTAACTTGAAGCCATATGAACATATAAAAATCTTCAAGAAAGGTAAAAGTACAGACAAATATTCAAACTGATATTATTATAAATTTGGTTTATAAGTTCACTTTTTATTTTCTATAGCATATAAAACATGAATAAGTAGAAATAATTTTGTAAGTATGTACAGTGTACAAAAATACAATTTATAGCACTACTAACAAAAATAGGGGAGAAAAAGAGTTGTAAATAAATAGAATTTATTAAATATCAAATATCAATTTAATAGTATCGGTTAGTTATCAATTTGATAGTTTTGGATTCAGATTATATTGCTATAACTTTAGAATGCTATATGCAATGCTTAAGAAAATCTCAAAGAAGATCTCTATAAAACAGATTAGGGACCAGCAGTTGGCGTAATGACTATGTAGCTGGACTCCCATGTATTTGACCACAGTTTGAGTATCAGACCCGATGGCTTAAATTCATGCTGGTCATGAGTTCATGTGTGCTCAAGAGCCTAAGAGGAAAATGGAGAAGGAGGGATTGTGGCATGGCCATCTCACTGAGGGGGGGGTGATGTCTTGATTTCTGTCTCTCTGTCTCTCTCTGCTTTTCTGGTGAGCACACGCACCCTATAGCAAAAACCTCTCAAAAAATAGATTGAAAAATGAGAAGAACATTTAAGCATCATTACAAACAAAACAAACAACAAAACAAAACAAGTATATATATAAAGAAATACATCCAGGAATTTGTCCATCTCATCCAGATTTTGTTTATGGTTGTATAGTTGTTCATAATATCCTCTCGTGATGTTTTGAATTTCTATTATGTCTGTTGTTATATTGCCAGATTCATTGTAAATTTGATTTATCTGGATGAATATGAAAGATTTACTGCTGAGTGAAGCAAGCCAGGCCATGAAGGAGAGATATCGTATGCCTCCACTTAATATGTTCCAAGTGCCCACACTCTATGGCCGAAACTAAATGACTTTGGATATAGAAACAATAAATAGTTCTGAATACCAGACAGTGTGGGAATGGGGAGGGTGATGGAGTTGAGTCTGAGGAAGGACATCAAGGAGAAAAATAGAGAGGCAAGTCATTCATGGGACAAAGTAATGGATTATTAGCTATTGAAGATAAATTTATAGTGTTGTTAACTGGACTGGTGAGAAATGTGCATATGTTGGAATATTCACTTTGTAAGCTAAGTAACATGTGATTGAATGTATAAAAGAAATTGAAATAAAAAATTTAAAGAAAAAAGAAATGCAATAATGAAAAAATGAGAAAAAAGTTAAACACATAGAGAAAACAAAATAGTCAAAAGTAAGTTGTTTTCTATTGATAATTACTTTACCTGTAAACAATGCCTAGCCAGAGGCATAAATAAACAGAATGAAAGAAAAATCTCAATCTCTGAATCTATAAGTTCCACATTGCACCTGAAGACATATACAGGGTGAGAGAAAAAGGATCTAAAAAATGCAGTTATTCACATTATAACAATATTTTTGGTCAGAGATAGATTGAATATATTACAGTCATCAAGAAGGCTATAACAGAGCTAAAAAATTCCTATCACCTATTCTTTTGTTTGGAGAGGATTTTTTTGTGTGTTTGTTTTATTTTTATTTTTTTATTTATTTTGCTATAGTGTGCATGTGCTCACCAGACAGACAGAAAGAGACAGACAGAAAGTGAGAAATCAGCCCACAGGGGGGATGGCCACACCGCAATCCCTTCTCCTCCATTCTCCTCTCGGGATCTTGGGCACGCATGCACACATGCCTGGCATGAGTTTTAAGCCATTGGGTCTGAAATGTGAACTGTGATCAACTACATGGGAGTCTAGCAACACAGTCATTACTCTAACTGCTGGTACCCCATCACCTATTGATAGTGCAGTTATTGCAACATCATAGCACAAAATATTACTTATATGATGCTGGTATAAAAAAACTACTGTACTACCAATAATATTAAAGTATAGCACATGTATAGAACATGACATTTCTTTTTTTATTTATTTTTCTTTTTCTTTAATTTTTTTAAAAAAATTTATTTTTATTATCATCATAATCTTTACATTACGTTGGATTACATCATATAACTTTATAGTGTATTACATTGCTTTTTCAAAAGAGAATGCCCTGCATGTCAGTCAATACAGAAACATTAATCTCCCTACTTCATCTTTCAATATCTTTTCTATGTTTTTCCCGATCATTATTATTATTATTCTAATTATTTTTTAAACAGTCAATCACTATTTCTCATCATGAAATACTTCTTGGATCAATCTAATTGAGAATACTATACATGTAATCATAAACAGGTAATAAGCCATATCTGTTTCCCACTAATGTCCTGACTCTCTATTTGTTCTCTTGCTATCTTTCTCTATCCTCTTCTCTTCAGCTCCCCATTCCACACTGTCTTATTCTCGTTAAGAACTTTCACTGCTTTTATGTCCTCCAATTTTTTGCTCTCTACCATAGAGTGCGGATAGTCGATATATATTAAGTGGATACATACAGTATCTCTCTTTCATAGCCTGGCTTACTTCACTCAGCAATAGATCTTCCATATCGGACCACTTTCTATCAAATGCCAGGGTCTTGTTATTTTTTAAGGCTGAGTAGAATTCCATAGAGTATATATACCACACTTTTCCAATCCATTCATCAGTTTGTGGACATTTAGGTTGGTTCCATGTCTTGGCAATT
>NW_006159729.1:505826-516605 GCF_000334495.1 Tupaia belangeri chinensis | reverse complement strand
TCTAATGATATTTTGTATTTCTGCTATGTCTGTTGTAATATTGCCTGTTTCATCACATATTTGATTAATCTGGTTTCTTTCTTTTTTCTTCTTGATCAGTCTAGACAATGGTGTGTCGATCTTGTTAACCTTTTCAAAGAACCAGCTTTTGCTTTCATTTATTTTCTGTATGGTTTGTTTATTTTCTATTTCATTTATTTCTGCTCGAACCTTTATTATTTCTTTTCACCTGGCATTTTGGGGGTTCATTTGTTGTTGTTTTTCAATTCCCTGAGGCATGATGATAAGTTATCTATTTGCCATCTTTCCATCCTTTTCTTATGCACACTAATTGCTATGAATTTCCCTCTTATGGCTGCTTTTGCTGTGTCCCATAGATTATGGACACTTGTTTACTCATTATCATTTGTTTCCATAAATTTTTTGATTTCAGCCTTAATTTCTTCAGTAGTGAAGAAGTTATTTAGAAGCAGGTTGTTCAGTTTCCATGTGTTCGTGTATTTTCAGGGTTGTTTCTTGAAATTAATCTTGAGTTTAATTCCATCATGGTTAGAGAAGATGCTGGATACCGTTGCTATGCCTTTAAATCTGTAAAGGCTTTATTTGTGTCCTAACATATGATCAATCTTCGGGGTCTCATTTAAAAAAATCTTTGCCTAGCCCAGTGTCTTCCAGAGATTAACCAGTGTTTTCCACAAGTTGTTTTATAGTTTGAGGTCTTAGGTTTAGATCTTTTATCCACTTTGAGTGATTTTTGTTAACAGTGAGAGATAGGGGTACAGATTCATTTTTCTGCAGATGGATACCCAGATTTTCCAGTACCATTTGCTAAAGAGGTTTTGCTTTTCAGATTGGATTGACTGGTACCCTTTGTCAAAAATAAATTGGCTTTATGTATTGAGGTTTATTTCTGGGCTCTCTATTCTGTTCTATTGGTCCACATATTGTTTTTACACCAATACCATGCTGTTTCAATATTACAACATTGTAATATATTTGGGGGTCAGGGAGTGAGATGCTTCCTATCCCACTCTTTTCTGGGAATATAGGGTTTTATGATTCCAGACAAATTCTATGGTTGTCTTTTCTAGACCTATGAAGAATGTCTCTGGTAATTTAATTGGGATTGCTTTAAATAGATAGATTAATTTGAGTGGAATTTCTATTTTGATTATATTAATTCTTCTGATCCAGGAACATGAGATATCCATCCATTTTATTATGTCCTTTTCAATTTCTTTTTTTAGATTTTTCATAGTTTTCCTTATAGAAGTCTTTGACTTCTTTTGGTTAGATTTATTCCAAGGTATCTTATACTTTACGTGGTTGGAGTAAATGTGATTACTTTCTTCAGTTCTACTTTAGTCTGCTTGTTTTTTGTATTATAGAAATACTCGGAACTTTTTGTATATTGATTTTGTATCCTGCCACTTTACTGTATTCATTTATTACTTTCAAGAGTTTTTTTTCATAAATATCTTTCAGTCTTCTATGTACAATCTTGTCATCTGCAAATAGAGATAATTTTACCTCTGCTTTCCCTATTTGAATACCTTTTATTGTATTCTCTTTTCTGAATGCATTGGCGAGAACTTTCAGTACTGTACTGAAAAGGAGATGAGAAAGTGGGCAACCTTGTCAATTTTTAATGAAAAAGATTTTTGGTTTTTCCCATTCAGAATGATGTTAGCTAAAAGTTTTTCATAGATGGCTTTTATTCTGTTGAGAAATTACCCTTCATGCCAATTTTTCTGAGAGTCTTAATCATGAAGGAATTTTGTATTTTATCAAATACTTTTTCTGCATTGATTGATGTGATCATGTGGTTTTTATTTTTCTTTCTGTTAATACGGTATATTACATTTATGGTTTTGATTATATTGAAGGATCCTTGCACCCCTAGAATAAAGACTCTGATCATGATGTATTATCTTCTTTATATGTTGTTGTATATCATTTACTAGTATTTTCTTGAGAAGTTTTGCATCTATATTCATCAGAGATACTGGTCTGCAGTTTTCCTTTTTGTCATATTTTGGTCTGTTTTGGAGATGAGTGTGATAAAAGCTTCATAAAAAGAACTTGGGAGGGTTCCTTCCATTTGGGTCTTTAGAAATAGTTTGAGTAGAACTGGAGTTAGTTCTTTTATTAAAGTTTTGTAGATTTTATAAATGAAACCACTAAGACTGGGCTTTCTTTGTTGAGTGGTTATGTATTACGGATTCCTTCTCATCATTTATTATGGGCCTATTCAGGCTTTATGTGTTGTCCTGATTCAATCTTGGTCAATTATATATGATCAGGAAATGCTTTATCCCATCCAGGTTTTCTTCTTTGTTGGCATATGATTTCTCCTTATATTCTCTGATAATGTTTTTTTATTTCTATTATGTCTGTTTTAATATTGTCTGTTTCATTGTGAATTTGATTTATCTGATAACTTCTCTCATCTCCTTAATTAGTCTAGCTAATAGGATGTCAATCTTGTTTATCTTTTCAAAGAACCTCTTTTTGTTTCATTTATTTTCTGAATAAATTGTTTATTTTTAGTTAATTTATTTCTGCTCAAGTCTTTATCATTTCTTTTCTCCTGATATTTTTTGAATTTTTTGGTTGTTGCTTTTCCAATTCCTTGAGGAATGATTAGGGTCAGGGGGAAGAAGAGCTCTATTTCTCATATTTGTTTCTGATAAACGGCCTTGTCTTCCAGTCAGAGTGTGTACATAGCCACTTTTAGGTGTTGATTTCCTTTCCAGTCTCTTGAGACCAGGTGCACCTGCGTTAACCTGGAGATTTTCAGATCAAGGAGGTAAAAGGAGTCACACAGTGCAAGTGCCCCTCAGTTTGGAAAACTGTAAAGTCTCAAAATATTCCTGGGTGAGCAGAAGGCAACTAGAGGTCTGAGACAGTTTTCTTGCCTCAATTGCCCTCACTTGCTGCTGCTCCTCCCTGGTCTGCAGCAGCACAGGTTCTGGAGATCATGGCCATAGCAAATGTATCTGGGACAGGTTGGGAGGCAGGAAGAAGCCTGGAGTGCAATGGTAATAGCAGATGTATCTGGGACAGGTTGGGAGGCAGGAAGAAGCCTGGAGTGCTCTCCTGCCTCAGTTGTCCTCCCTTGCTACGGCTCCTCCTTGGTCCATAGCAACACAGGCCAATATTTTCTATTTTTTACCTCATTCACGCATATTTTTACACTTGAAAAAGTACTTTTATTTTGAAATTTTAATTATTGACATATATTTTCAATATTTTTGCTAATTTACTTTTGCATCTTAGAACTCTTTCAAATATAACTTTATATAACCATTGTATGGAGAATAGTATTTTATATGTTTTATATATATAATAATGACATGGGATATTGGGATGGCTAGTCCTAATACCAATGTCAGATTCAGGACCACGGGATGATGAGGTTCTTGTTTAATGTGCATGAAGAATTAGAGATACAACATGTATAGTATTCTCAACCGGATTGGTCTGAGAAGTATTTCATGATGGGTAAAGTCTTTTTATAAGCAAAATGAGAAATAGTGATTGACTCTTAAAAATAATTAGAATAATAATAATAATAATTGGGAAAATCATAGAAAAGATATTGAATGTTGAAGCAGGGAGATTAATGTCTCTGTACTGACTGACATGCATGGCATTCCCTTTTGAAAAAGCAATGTAATAACGCTGTAAAGTTATATGTAATCCAATGTAATATAAAGAAGATTATGATGATAATAACAATAAAAATAAAAATAAAGAATTAGAGATACAGACACAGGGAGGGGACAGCAAAGCAGACTTTATTAAGAGAGTTGAAAAGAAAAAAAAAAATTCCCACACAGGGAAAAGTTCCAATATATTAAGAAAGAGTTGAAAAGAAAAAAAAATTCCCACACAGGGAAAAGTTCCAAAAATGGGCTGCTAAAGAAGGTTTGAGGGGAGAGGTTTTTATTTCAGCAAGGAGGGACTTGTGCACGTATTTTTCTCTTCGGGGGTTATGTGTCAGGTGATTCATATCATTCTTCTCCTACTTAGGAGTGGATTCACAAATCACAAGACTTCAGACCTTAGTTAATCAACATTTAGCAGATGTTTTTCAGAGGTCTGTGGCCCATAGTTTTAGTTTTATCATAGCTCCCCAAAAAATCTAAGATAAAGCTTTTTTCTTTGATATATTTTTTCTTATGCTTTTAAAATGTAATCTCAATTAGACCCTCTTATCTTGCAGATGCAAGCCTAAATGTCATGTTCCCATTTTTCAAACAATAGCTTATGGCAAGTTATTGTTGAAGTTCCTTTGCTCTCTTGCTTTCTAAACCAAGAGACTGCATTCTTTGTTTGGAATGTGGCAGTGATATGGAAAACGTTATTTATTTATTTATAGATACAAAACTGTGAATATTTAATGACATTTGGGTGTAAAGAAACACCAAGTAAGTTTAAAAACTCTAAGTATGTTGTTTAACACCACTAAATGTCCATGTCAGGAAAGGATTGGTTTCCAGATCCTTCTCATAAAGATGTAGAGTGATTAAATTAAAAAAATATTAAATGTTAGTTTTAATTTTCATTATCTTGAGCAGGTTGTAAGCAGTTCAGGCTGCAAGTAATTTCTAGTGACCAATTTTGAGAGTAGTAAATAATTTCTTTTTGTTTTTAGGGATTTCTTTTGTTATTGCCTTAGGACGTATGCACTGGCCAGAGGGACAGAGAGAGAGAAAGTGAGCCATCATCCCCCCAGAGAAGATGGTCCCACCGTAGTACCTTCTGCAGTGTCCTCGGGAATTTGAGCACACATGCACATACGCCTGCCATGAGTTTCAAGCCCGTGGGTCTGGGACTCAAACCACAGTTGGCCCTGTAGGAGTCCAACTTCTTAACCATTATGCCATCCGTTGGTCCTAGTGAATGATTTATAAAATAGACTTGACCATGGTGACTCCAGATTGTAAGTTGGTTCCATCTCACAGATCTAACTATATCTGTGTGTGTGCCTATTTCCTACCACAATTACATATATAATATTTACATATTTATATTATAAGGGCATCATTTTATATACTTGTAATGTAGATATTTACATACTTATGTATATATGCATGTGTATATACAATATGTAGATATAGTGGGAAAACAAAAGTATTTAAACTCTTTATTTCCTATGAACCTTGTGCAAAATTATGATAGATATTTCCATACTTATGTGTATATGCATGTGTATATGCATGTGTATATACAATGTAGATATAGTGGGAAAACAAAAGTATTTAAACTCTTTATTTCCTATGAACCTTGTGCAAAATTATGAAGCATTAATTAGAATACTTTAACCTTTAATTTATTTCTTAAATGCCCAGAAAAAATATTTTTATGTTCAAACACTTTTGAAGTCTGCATATAGATTAATTTGCTCAATAGTAAGGCTTAATTAGCATATTTAATCAAGTCCATTTTCTATTGTATAATATATCTTAATCCCTAATGTAAAAATTCATATTATACTTTTCAATCAATTATTTCTTTTTCTAAAATTATATAAAAGCTTTTAAAGTGCAAACTGTTTATATATTTATAAGTCTAGCTGGGGAGAGTTTAAATATTTTAAATATGCATTAACAAATAATTACTATGTATATGATTGGCCCAAGAGAATTTTTTATCCTATAATTTGATTAATATACAAATTAATAGTAAAAGTAATATGTATTTCTTGCTCTCCCATGCACCACAGATTTTTTTTTATTCAGAGCAAGAGGAGTTAAAATAAATCCAGAAGGATGCTAAGTCTTGTCTCCATTGTCACACAGCACTGAGTGTCACAGAATTAGAAAGCTAGTGATAATTTGGTGTAATAACAAAATAACTGTTTGTAGTTAGTAAATTCTACAATGTCGGCTCTTTAGAAATTGATAGATTTAAAATAAATTTGGCTTATTACTCATACATTTCTTTATTTAGAAGGATAAGAAATGATTTTATCTCAATTGTCATGCAAAATAAAGAAAAGTCCTATGTATGGGGATTTATTTACTTACTTATTTGTTTTTGTTTTTCTTTTTTTTTTAAGTTTACTTGCCAAAGGGCATCTGTGCTCACCAAAGGCAGAGACTGGGAGAGTGAAAGAGAAAGCTCTAGCATCTGTGCTCACCAGAGACAGAGACTGGGAGAGTGAAAGAGAAAGCTCTACTTACGGGGGCATAGTACCACTGCAGTTCTTAACCTTCCATTTCTCCATCCCATCAGGATTTTTGGACATGTACATACATGCACACAGCATGGTTTTCAAGCTTCCAGGGCCAAGATTGGAACTGTATTCAGCCATGTGACTCTGGCTCCTTATGCACATGCCATAACTCCTGTGCTATGGGACCAGACCCACAAGAACAGAAATTTAATTGTTAATTGTTTAGGAGTAATTCTTGACATATAAGTCTTTCCTGACTGTATTTTATGTTATTTAATCTAACTCTTCTTCAAGATTAAATTGTAGGACTTCTCTTAGTCAAATCAGTATCAATCCTTAAAAATAATACATACACAGAATTCTGTTTCTGTTTTCATTTTTTTTTCTCTCCAACTTTGAGTCTAATCCATTTTGGAGAGAATTTTACAAATCAAAAAGGCTGTTTATCACAGCACCTCTGTATAAGTGTTCATATGTATACCATTTGGGACTGTGTTAGTTTGTTAGTGTGTTACTAACAGAAATAACTGCAACTGAGTGCTTTATAAAGAAATTTGGATTTGTTGACTCATAATTCTGGTGACTACCAAGTGTGAGGGTGTAGACTTGGCATCAGGCTGACCTACAACATGTCCATTGGAAGCCCAGAGGATGGCAGGCAGGCACAGAGAGACTGAGTTGTGGAACTTTCTCGCAAGGATAGGAACCAGTTCGCACAAGAATTAACCCCTCCTCAGAAGAACCAGAGCTCACTGGGTCCTCAAGACAGTATTAATCTGCTGATAAGAGTAGTGCCTCCAGCATGCTATCAACATGATCCAGTCTCAACTCACTAGGCCTTACTACCTCTCAACCTGACATTCTTATCCATGAAACTTTCTTTGGGAGAACAAACTACAGCAGTGACTATTATTATTATTGATTTATAAGAAAAAGAGAGAAAACATGCAAGTTTAAAAGCAAATACTACATATTAACCCAGAGATTGAAATGAAAGAAATGAAAAACAGGAGAAAGAGCTGGTCAAGTAAAGATGAAAAAAAGAGACAGAGGGCATTAAAGATGTATCTCATGATTGTTGAGAAATGTTTCATGTTCCATATGCCACCAACAGAGCTTGTGACTATACTACTATGGGGCTCACCCGTCACCTGTGAAAACAAGCATTACCCTGTAATACAAAATGTTCCAACTTTTACAATTTTCTCTCAAATCTGAATTGTTTTCTAGAATTTCAAACACTTTTTAGATCCTTCTGAGCTGAGATGCATGCTGTTTTCCTTGCAGTATGCTCATTTAATTTCCATTAATTATGTTGTTCACTTGGAAATTCACCATTTGTGACATGGAGTGTCAACAGATGATATAAATTGTGTTCTATGCAATTTCATACATGGGGAAAATTGTAATGCTGTGAAATATGAAGACACTTAGTCATGGGACAACATTACATTAGGTCTTTGGGAAAGTCTTGGCATGTTTTCCTGTGTTTTTCTATGTACAAACATGTTAGGGCTTTCCCGATGATCCAGTAGCAGGTGCAATATTATAGAAGATGCTTAGAAAAGGAAGCAGAGGTGAATGTCCAAATATTTGGAATGGTGTTTTCCAAGCTATTGCATAGCTTTACTTAGAAAATCCCTTGGTCAAGTAAAACTATGTAAAATAGTGTTGCTATTCCCCCCTCCCCGGATAGAATAGTAGCAGGAGAACTACTGCATTAGGTAAATTAAACAAGAAGAATGGATTCCAGTCTTCCAAGAAAGCACTAGGTAACTTTCATTAGAAAATTTTGATGAAAATGTTAATGGAACATTTAAAATTGAGCTTGGCAAAGCTTCAATATGCCACTAGCTGGGATGTCCAGTTTGCTGACAACCTGGGCACTGAAGAGTGAACATTGACTTAGAAACTGAAATTTGGCAGAAGAATGAAAAATGTGTATGAGATGATTTATAATATTAAAGGAACTTCTGAAGTGGTCAAAAGGGAATTTCAGTGTATTTCGTGGAAGAGAAGATATGTCAGAGACACATAATTGCTTCAAATTAAAATTTAGAAAAAAAAAGAGTTTGAAAATCCTGGAAATAAGGAAAAGGCAGAATATATTTGAAGAAAATGCCACTATTCTTCAGATAATTCTTTAAATAATGGAAAAATGAACAAGTAGAAATGTATTGCCACAGAGGGATGCTATATAATAAAACATAATTTCTTTATGAATGGGTCAGTTTTGTGCTGAAGGCCACTGTGATTAGACCACCTCCTATGTGTAAAATTCTCTTAAGAACACACTTCGCAGGGCCAGCAGGTGGCGTGGGCTCCCACATGACTGACCACTGTTTGAGTCCTAGATCTGGTGGCTTGCTTTCTCACTTTCCCTCTGTCTCTCTCTCTCTCTCTCACTAAAGTTAAATTAAAATCAATCATTCAATCAACAAAAAGTTAAATAAAATAATTCTTTAAAAAAATAGCACATTTGTACACTTCAGAGGATAATTCCACTTAGATGATTTTCAAGAAAGAGTCAATTTACACCCAGAGCTTCTTTTTATTTTAAAGAATTATTCATTTAATTTAATTTATTATCATTATTATTCATTATTATTATTTTAATATGACTAGAAAGAAACAAAGATAGAGAGAGAGAGAGAAAGGGAAAATGAGAATATAAGCTTCAGGACTTGAACTGCACTTGGCCATGTGGGAGTCCAGTATCTTAACCATTATGCCACCTACTGGCCCCAGTCCACTTCTTATAAGCCCAATTTTATTTATTAAAAATCCTTATTAGTCAATATACATTTTCCTCTTCCCTTTTAGCAACAGGCAAAATGGTCATTTTTCTTTCAATGACCAATCTTTGGATACTCTATGCTCTTGAATTTTTAAGATTTAAGGTTTGTTATTCCATCATTCTGTTGATATTATTAGCTTTTAAATTTACTGAATGTTTGCTTTATGTATAAACATTTTCTAATAGACACCATCTAAAATAAATCCAAAGTAGAAAAAAAAAAGCCTTTGATCCCATATGTTCTTCTCTTCCTGATTTGTTTCTTCTTTGTTTTCTTTTGTGCTTACTTTCTTAGCCAAATAGTCACATAATTTTCACTTGTGTTGTCTTCAATCACTTGTCACTTATTCTCTTGATTTTTTTTTATTGTTATTTTAAAAATTTCCCAGAGGATGAGTACACTTGCTGGAATAGAGAGAGAAAGTGAGAAAGCATACCTCACCAGAAAAGGTCAAATCACTATCTCTTCTCTTCCTTTTTCCCTCCTTGGAGGGGCAAACACATACATACGCCAGAGTGATTCTCAGACCACCAGGTCTGGGACTCCAACTGTGAAGTCCGCCATGTTGGATCTAGCCACCGTAACCGTCACGTCATGGACTGGCCCCTTTATTTTTTAAACCTATCTTGCTTTTTTCCTGTTTGGTTGCTTATGTTTGTGCAGTGTAAGTAGAATCATATATGTATGTACGCTCAGCTTCAATATCCTCATAGACACATTTACTCTTGTTGAAGTACTTAAATGATTGTTATTCTTGCATCCTACTTTACTGTAAGATGCATTTCTTTCATTTATCTATTCTAGTAAATGGTTATTATTCTTGTTTCTGGTGTTTAGCTGATGCAAATAATGCTTTTATAGCATTTTTTACATGTCTTTTAGTGCACAAATACATACTGAGAGAGGCATTACTGGGTTGTAAGAAAAAAACATATTCAGCTATAATAGATATTATCACATTCACTGAACATTTATCATTTTTTGTTTCTTTCATTCACTCTGGAGGGTGTATGGGGATTTCACAGTGCATTATCATTGCATCTACTGACATCTAATGATGTTGAACATCTTTTTAATATATTTATTGTCAATTCAGCTATACTTCGGAAAATGCGGGTTCAAGTATTTTCTTTATTTCTTTTGATGAGAATATAAGCTTCAGGACTTGAACTGCACTTGGCCATGTGGGAGTCCAGTATCTTAACCATTATGCCACCTACTGGCCCCAGCCCACTTCTTATAAGCCAAATTTTATTTATTAAAAATCCTTATTAGTCAATATACATTTTCCTCTTCCCTTTTAGCAACAGGTCACTTGAATTTTTTATATATTACACATAGAAAATCTTGTCCATTTTATTATATGTGAATATTTGCTTTCACTTCACTCTGTAGTTTGCTTTTTATTTTTATGCTTTTATAAGGAAAAAAATTCTAGATGTTCATAAATATTATTGTTTTCCTTTTTACTTAAACGTTTGCAACCAGGGTAAGCAATCTTATCTCCTTGACTAGCACCAATATATTCTACTATGTGTGTTATCTTCCAAAGTAGTCTAGTTTTAAGTCTCATTTTTGGGCATGTAATATAGCTGGCATTGATTCTACACATGTATTGTAAGTTGGTGATTAAGATGCTCTTTTGAGGGACCAGCAGTTAGCGTAATGGCTATGTCGCTGGACTCCAATGTAGTCGACCGTGGTTCATGTTCCGGACCTGGTGGCTTAGAACTCATGCCGGGTGCATGTGCGTGCGTGCCCAAGATCCCGAGAGGAGAATGGAGAATAAGGGATTGC
>NW_006159729.1:498114-505726 GCF_000334495.1 Tupaia belangeri chinensis | reverse complement strand
AAAAAAAAAAAAAAGATGCTCTTTTGATATGAATATTCTATTGATCTGGAACCTTTTTTTTTAAAGACTATGTATTTCCATTGCTGTCCTGTGAGAGAAATAAAGTTTTCTCACCAAGGCTTTCACCTATCTTGCTCATTTCTTGCTAAGGAAAGTCCACACAACTGAATCATTTTTCATCTTTTTTGTAAATCAAGCATCTCTCTATATATGCCAATTTCCTTTTTTTCTTTAATTTTTTATTTCAATTTCTTTTATACATTCAATCACATGTTACTTAGCTTGCAAAATGAATATTCCAACATGTATACATTTCTCACCAGTCCAGTAAACAATACTATAAAGTTATCTTCAATAGATAATAACCCATTTCTTTGTCCCATAAATGACTTGCCTCTATTTATTTTACCAGTTTCTGATTCTAGACTATATTTGATTTCTTTTTTATGTTTTTTTGTTTGTTTGTTTCAATGCCATACTCTCTTAAATATTATGGCTTTACAGAAACTATTGACAACCTATATTTTTATCTTTTTTCATCTGCCTTTTAATATGGTTTATAGGTATTTTGTGATACCAGAATATTATTTTTGAGATGATAACACTTGGAGAATTTTCTCATTTATCTGGCTCACAATCATATATTACATATTATACATTATTTTGTTTACTTTAAAGATACCAACACATTTAATATCCAAAATAACCCAGAGAAGTAGGCACAATTACTATCCCCACAGTGAGTGAAAGAACAGAGTCACAGAAGCCCAAGCACAGAGAAATCAAGATGTGAGAAGCAGTGCTGGTGAAGGAACCCAGGAGCCTGGCTACAGAGTCAGTACTTAGGAAAGCCATCATAGGTGGATTCTCCTTTTGTGGCTGTTTTGGTTTTCTTTTTTGGCACATTCCATGAGAGAGCTGGTGGCCGAGACTAGATTTGAAACTGGAAATGGTAAGAAGAGCTAGCATTAAGGACTCTTCCTTCTGGCATAATAAGAAGAATTCTGCAGTCAGATTTGGATGTAAGGTGAAAGAAAAAGGGTGACTCCTGAGTACTACCATATTTGGGGACTGCTGATGGAGCATCTCACAGCAGACATAAGAGCAATATGGAAGTAAACTCGAGAGCAGAATTGAAGATTATACTAAGTTAATTTAGAAACAATTAAATTACAAAGTTTAAGTAAGAAGTCTAAGATTTATATTTGATTCAGATTTGGATGTAAGGTGAAAGAAAAAGGGTGACTCCTGAGTACTACCATATTTGGGGACTGCTGATGGAGCATCTCACAGCAGACATAAGAGCAATATGGAAGTAAACTCGAGAGCAGAATTGAAGATTATACTAAGTTAATTTAGAAACAATTAAATTACAAAGTTTAAGTAAGAAGTCTAAGATTTATATTTGATATCTAGTTTTTAAAACTTTCGTTCATCATTTCCAGGTAAAATGATCATTATTCTTTCAATGACCAATCTTTGGATACTACACACTCTTGACTTGGGTTTGTTATTCCATCATTATATTTTATTATTAGATTTTCAATTTATTGAATATTTACTTTATGTATAAGCATTTTCTTTTCTTGGAGGGTTTTTTCTTTTCTATTTTTTTTTTTTTTTTGTTATATGGCATGTGCGTCCCCTGGAGAAATGGCCACACCACAATCACGTCTCCTCCATTCTCGTCTCAGGATCTTGGGCATGCATGCACACGTGCCCGGCATGAGTTTAAGCCACCAGGTCTGTGACTCAAACCTTGGTCGTGTACATGGGAGTCCAGTGACATAGCCGTTATGCCAACTGCTAGTCCCTTTATAAATATGTTCTAGTAGACACCACCTAAAATAAATCCAAACAAAGTAGAAAAAAAGCCTTTGATCGCATATATCCTCCAGCATGACGCAGAAGCAGCAGTACCTCGACGGCTTACATCACCGTGGCTGGGCCAATATGTGGTTGTTAGAGCCATAAAACTTAATAAGATCACCCACGAAAAATGTATACATAAAAGAACTGAGAACAAATTTTGAGAGCATGTTATTTAATTATATGTAAGGAGTATGATTGGATTAAACTTCTCTCTCTTCTTCAGGTATCTGTAACAGGCGATGAGTGACAAAACAGTGATTCTGGTGTGGTTAAGATATCTGATAAAATTGCACTATTACCTACAACTCTACCATAGGGAAGTTGTATAAATGAGAATGGTTAGTAAATACTTGACATTGTTGGAGTCACATGGACATCTACGGAGAAGAAGGTGGAAAATGTTGACTAAACTTCAAGACTCTAAATGCTCTGGATATAAAATTTCTGATTATGCCACTGTTAAGACCACTTACTATAGCATTAAGCAATGTATGCATTTAAATTTATGGGAAGAAACGAAACTACCAGAACTGAATCGTATAACTAAAGTAATGCTTTTGGAATATCTTGAAAATTCTAAATTATTTGGGGAAAGTAAGGTACTTTACTAAAAGAGCATGTTGGGACCAGCAGTTAGTGTAATGGCTATGTTGCTGGATTCCCATGTAGTTGACCATGGTTTGAGTCCTGGACCCGGTGGCTTAAACTCACGCCGGGCACGTGTGCGAGCGTGTCCAAGATCCCAAGAAGAGAATGGCGAAGAAGAGATTGCAGTGTGGCCATCCCCCCGGGGGGTGATTTCTTTCTTTCTGTCTCTCTGTTTCTCTCTGTCTTTCTGGTGAGCGCACACACCCTATAACAAAACCTTCAAACCCCCTTAACAAAAAACTACACCTAAAAAAAAAAAAAAAAGACCATGTTGATATAGAGCAGATATGTAAAAGTAATAATGAAAAAAAAATTTCTGTATATTCCTAAAAGTATGAAGTGATAATGTCTGGCAGTCGAGAAGTATATTAACAATGATCATTAGGTTGTCAGAAAAGTCATGATGCATTTTGAATAGAAAAACATAGAAAATATGTCAAGACTTTCCTGAAAACCTAATATTTAAGGCTAGACAAAGGTCATATTTCACTATTAAACATATATTTAAACAGCTGGATTTCACCCAGTGGTCCTTTAGAATATATTGATTCGTTGCTTAGCCGCCTTAGCATAACATGTCATTGTTCCCCTTTTCCATATTTGTCTGACAGAGGAAAACATAAGAAGTTAAAAAAAAAGTTATTAGAGATATGCCAAATTTTAATTTTTGAGGAAGGAGGTCAACAAAGCCAGGACAAAATGGGAGATAAGTTGGTTAATGTGGGGCTGCAGAATAGTGGAGAGACAGAGATCAAGAGGAGAGTGGAGAGACAGAGATCAAGAGGAGAATGGCCGCTGTGTCTGACGTTTCTGAGAAACTGACTGCAATGAGGATGGAGTCGTGGCCTTTGGCAAGGTACAGGGCAATTTAGACTTATATGTAGAAAACAGATTCCAAACAAGATGAGATAAAAGACAAGGAAAGTGAATGAAAGGGATAATGGATGCTGAAGAATTAGAGGAAATGATGCAGAAAACTTCTAAAGATGTCATGCTGTAAGTGGGAAAGAAGAATGAGGTCCTAAGAGAGGAACTGAAGACTCATGGGAGGATATTACATACGTAAGATCTGTGATGTGTTTTATTTTATTTTATTTTTTTGAGAGGTTTTCGCTATAGGACGCGTGTACTCGCCAGACAGACAGAGAGAGACATAGAGACAGAAAGCAAGAAATCACCCTCCAGGAGGGATGGTCACGCCGCAATCCCTTCTCCTCCATTCTCCTCTCAGGATCTTGGGCACATACGCACACGCGCCAGGTGTGAGTTCTAAGCCACAGGGTCCGGGACATGAACCGCGGTCAACTACGTGGGAGTCCAGCGACATAGCCATTAGAGTTCTAAGCCACAGGGTCCGGGACGTGAACCGTGGTCAACTACGTGGGAGTCCAGCGACATAGCCATTACACTAACTGCTGGGTCCCATGATGTGTTTTTATAGTAAAGTGTAATAGTACAGTAGAAGAGGATTTAGCTAGAGTGACAAAGTACATGAAAATCTGAGGGGAGGACCAAGGACAAAAACAGAACGGTTTACTTTCTATAATTATACTTTCCGAGGATGCTTTTCTTCTATTCTAAGTTTATTTATTTTATTTATGTTAGAGAGTACACAAGTGCACAAGAGAGGAAGAGAGAGAAAGGGAGAAACACTACCTATGGGGTCCCATCATGTCTCAATCCCCTTTCTCCAACCGGTCATCTCCCCAGGATGTTGGGGTGTGCATATACAAGCAGAAATATTTCCTTATGTTACTGATTTAAAATAACTTTAAAAACCATATTAACATATAAAATAAATATTACATATATTACCGCATATATAATTAAATTGTCTTTTTCTGAGCTGTAAGAACTGACTATTTTTATAGAGAGAGATTTTTGTTATAGGACACGTGTACTTGCCGGAGACACAGAGAGAAAAAGACAGAAAGGGAGAAATCACTCCATGGGGCAGGGGGAGATGGCCATGCTGCAATCCCTTCTCTTCCATGCTTCTCCTGTGATTTTGGGCAAGTGCATACATGTACCCAGGGTAAGTTTTAAGCCTTCAGGTCCAGGACTCTTAACTGCGGCTGACTACATGGAAGTCTAGTGATGTAGCCATTATGCCATCTGTTGGCCCAAGAATTATGAGATTTTGATCATTTGTTTTATATAGTTTACTTTTCCTTTATTTATTTTATTTCTTGTACCTAACATGAGGGTTTTTTTTTTATCATTTGTTAATTTATTTATTTTTTACATTTTCCCACACAAACATTACATATCAAAAAAATTTTGCTCATATTCCATAGTTCTTGACAATTAATAAACAACTTTCAAAATTTCAAAAACCTGAGTTTTAAAGATAATGTTCAAAATATTCGTTATAATTTTGTTTGTGACTCTATAACAACAGAGACAGTATGGTTTTACATTTGTTTGTGAAAATATTTACATGTTAACTACTCAGACTATTGAAAAGCAAATGTCTAGCACACAATTCACACATAAACCTTCTCAATTCAGCCCCGCCTAACAAGTATTCTGTGATATACCATCTGCTAGCATAGATCAGTCTCTTTTTCTTCCTTCAAAGTGTTCCTCAAGTTAATCCTCTGGTTGTGGCTGGTCTTTTGCAATCTCTACTGATTACAGTGCTGGGCTGGAAAAGTCCAGGTTATTTTATGGTACAAATTATTTCATATAGCTTCTCTAATCCCCTCTGCCAGGCAGAACTGTTTATTGTGCCAGATCATCTTTCCAAGAGCTTCTGTTGGCTAACTTGAGATCTACCTTAGTTCCATAGTTTTCTGGTTAATCTTCAGATATGACATTCCAGTTAAAGCCCTGTCGAATAATGAATATTTCCAATTTTTGATTCAATGTAATAGGTATTACTGAACTTACGCAAATAAACCTTCTGCCACAAAATAAGAATACTCCAAAATATATTCCACTTCCAGAGGGGTCAGGAAGGAAGAAAAGTTTATGTTTCTGTTTAAAGAAATAAACAAGAAGTAAAATTATTTTAACAAGTTGCTGAACCTATCAACAACTCTGGGACTTAAACTATAGTTGGCCATGTGGGAGTCCAGCTTATTAACCACTACACCACCTTGTGGCTCCTACTCTTCCTTTAAAATGTCTATTTATTTTATTTATTTATTTTTTTCAGAATTAGTCCAAGTAGAGTGAGTGAGCCAAGTGGTTTTATGCAAGTGGTTTTGTGGTTCCTTATTGGAAACTGGTAGTGCTTGCAGCATGGCTGACCAACTGACTGAATAACAGACTGCAGAATTTAATTTTAAGAAACTTTTTCCCTATTTGACAAGGATAGTGATGGGACTATAACAAAAGGAATTGGGAACTGTAATGAGGTCTCTTGGGCAGACTTTACAAAAGCAAAGTTACAGGATATGATTAGCAAAGCAGGTGCAGATGGTAACAGCACAATTGACTATCCTGAATTCTGACAATGATGGCAAAAATAATGGAAAGACACAGACAGTGAAGAAGAGAAGCATTCGGGGTGTTTGATAAGGATGGCAGAGCCTTTATTAGTGCAGTAGAACTTCATGTGGTGCCAGGCCTTGGAGAGAAATTAATACATGAAGAAGTTGATGAATGACAAGGGGAGCAGATACTGACAGTGATGGTCAAGTAAAGCGTGAAGAGTTTGTACAAATGATGACATCAAAGTGAAGACATTGTACAGAATGTGTTACACTTCTTGCACAAAATTGTTTATTTGCCTTTGTAACTTATCTGTAAAAGGTTTCTTCCTCCTGTCAAATAAATATGTGTGCAGAGTAATTAGGACTCATCATGTTTTCTTCCTTATCTTACTGTCATTGTCCTTAAACATTAGTTTAGAAACTTAAACAAGTAACATATTGCATGTGGCATACTGTGTATATATCTAAGCCTTTCTGCACATCTAAACTTAGATGGAGTTTGTCAAATGAAGGGGCATCTAGATTACGCCTTTTTCAGTTTTTTCCTCTAAGAAATGTCAACATGTTGTTGAATGGTGGAGTTGTAATGCTGCATGGACTATAGACAGTCAACAATATGTGCTTAAAAATTGCATTATTTGCAAATTGAGTGTATTATCCAGGTACTTACACACTAATTTTTGATATTGCTGGTCCTGTACCAGAAATATTTTCTTTTATTGCAACTTACATTTTTGTTTTTGTTGTTTTGGGAGATTTTTGCTGTAGATCATGTGCGCTTGCTGAAAAGAAAGAGATAGAGAGACAGAAAGTGAGAAACCACTCCCCAAGAGAATGGCCATGCCACAATCCCTTTTCCTCCATTCTCCTCTCAGGATCTTTGGCATCCATGAATACTTGCCTAGTTTGAGTTTAAACTGCTGGGTCCAGGACTTGAACTACATGGGAATTCAGCAATGTAGCCATTACACCATCTGCTGGTCCCGTAACTTGCTTTTTAATCTTCATTTAGCCACTTACAGAAAATCTGCTTATGACACAATTTGCCTCAAACCCATTCCAAGTTTTATATTTGTTTTCCAATAAAAAATTACAATTTACCAGAAAAATAGATAAAATAAAATAGAATGTCATTTTTTCTTGGACATTTATTCTTCTGCATTCATTTTAAATTCTTACATTGAGATTATACTTTTATTAAAATTTTATATAAATGTGGGTAAATTTGACATTTCTATTTTATCAAGTTTTTCTATCTATAAACTTGATTTATTTCTCAGTTTTATCATGTCATCAGAATGGGCCAAACTATTTTATTATACCAAATTAACATAAGCATAGTACACCAAGAAGCTGGTAACCAGATATTGAAAAGTCTATAAATCATATCATGAGAACAAACAAATGTGTTCAGTCTGGAAAACAGTAACTAAAGACATTTATAATAACAGCACCAAATTTTTGAAGGGTTCTTTTATCTGAAAAAAAGAGTAAATTTTTCTTTTAATTGCAGAAGATAGAAAGAAATGAAAGTTATGCAAAAGCAGCCTTTCATCAATCAAAAAGAAAAATGATGCCAAGGTTACATAGTTATTGATGAGTTCCTTATCTCTGGCTGACCCTGAGATTTGGAGAGAATAAAAAGCATTCCT
>NW_006159729.1:448340-498083 GCF_000334495.1 Tupaia belangeri chinensis | reverse complement strand
CTGCAGAAGGTGATGCTTTCTAGGACTGGAGGAGAGTTCACTCTGACTCAGGTAGCAGCTAGGCCTGCAATGAAGTGCAGTATTGGACAGATGAGAAGAGGAGCTCACATAACCAGAAAAGTGCAGAAACATACAGGGGTGAAATAAACAAAGTCACCCAGGAGACAGGAAATAAGCAAATGTAACGTGAGGGTAGGCTGTGGACATCACAAGTAGCATCAAAAAGAATAAAATAAACTCCACCAAAGAGGTTAATTAAGACCATACACTAAAATCTTTACAAAATTACTGAACTACAACAAAAACAATACAAGTCAAAAAAAAAAAAAAAGGCACACATCCATGAAAAGATATCTCATGTTCATATACTAGAAGATTTAATATTGGGCTGGTAGATAGCGTGGTAGTTCAGACACTGCACATACCCTTTGACAGTTCAAATCCCAAATCTGACAAGGTGTTCTCTCACTTTCCCTCTTTCTCTCTTTCTGGAGGAATTAAAAATAATAAGAATGTTCATATATAAAATTAAATAATTATTTTAAAAAATAACTTGCTTTTGTTAAGATGTCAATTACAGTCAAAGAGATTCACAGATTTAATGGAACCCCTATCAAAATGCACCGAAACTTTATGCAGAAATAGAATGCGCTCTAACATTCATAACATTCTTTAGGGTTCTTAATTAGTCAAGCAATTTTGGTAAATATGTACAAAGTGGAGGTCTCATACCTGCTGATTAATCAAAGTAGTGTGGTACTTGCTTAAAAATATACATAAAGACCAATATAATAGAAAAAGAAAGAACACAAAAGTAGCTCTCAAAAATAAACTTCTTGTATGTAGTCAAAATTACAAAGATAATTCAATGAATAACAATAGTCTTTTCAATAAATTGTGTTAGCAAAATTGGATATCCATATTTTTTTGGGGGGGGGTGTTTTCTTATTCTTTTTCTTATTGTGTGCGTGCACTTGCCAGAAGGACAGAGAGAGAGAGAGAGAGATAGAAAGCGAGAAATCACCCCCTAGAGGGGATGGACATGCTGCAATCCCCTCTCCTCCATTCTTCTCTTGGGATCTTGGGCACGCATGCACACGCGCCCGGCATGAGTTTAAGCCACCAGGTCTGGAACTCGAACCGTTGTCGACTACATGGGAATCCAGTGACATAGCCATTACGCAAACTGCTGGTCCCAATATCCATATATTTTTAATAAACTTTGATCTTTACCTTACACAGTATACAAAAATAAACTCAAAATGGTTCATAGTCCCTAAAATGGTAGAATCCTTACAAGAAAATATAGGAAAAACTTTTATTCCATTCGGTTTTGCATGGTTTATATGACACTAAGCAAACAGGCAACATAGTTAAAAATAGATAAATTACAATACCTAAAAATTAAAAATTGCTATTAAAAATAAAATTAATAGCATTAAAAAATAAACTCAACAGAATGGGAGAAAATATTTTTATGTTATATGTCTAACAAGAGGTTATGAATATTTTAAACATTTCTACAATTCAACCAAAGTAAAACCACAACGAAACAAAATAACCCTGATTAGAAAAATAGCCAATGATCATACCAGCAGTTAGTGTAATGGCTATGTCACTGGACTCCCACGTAGTCAACCACGGTTCGCATCCCGGACCGGTGGCTTAAAACTCATGCTGGGCATGTGTGCGCTCATGCCCAAGATCCCAAGAGGAGAATGGAGGAGAAGGGATTGCAGCATGGCCATCCCCGCTGAGGGGTGATTTCTCGCTCTCTACCTCTCTGTCTCTCTTTGTCTGTCTGGAGAGCGCACGTGCCCTATAGTGAAAACCTCTCCAAAAATAAATAAATAAATAACCAATGACCAGATAGGTATTTTTCCAGAAATAATATACAAACAACCAACAAGCACCTGAAAATATGCTTATAAGTACTCAGTAATGGAATGCAAATAAAACCATATTATCATATTGAGATGTAACTTCATATCCATCAAATGGCTACACATATGTATACAATTGGAAGCTGAAATCCAGGCAACTCTGCTTATATTCATCAAATCAGAAAGTGAACAAAAAATATCAGTTTTCTAAATATTAGAGTGCATGTGCACTCATCAGAGAGAAAGAGGGGGATGACTGAGGTCACACCTCAATCCTTTCCCCTACACTTCTTCATCATATCCAGATCTAGGTGCACACACACAGAGTGTGTATGCTCAGTGTTATTTTTAAGCCACTTGGGTTGGGATTCAAACCATGATCAGCCATATGAGATCCAACTACCTTTACTGTTCACCACAGGGTCATCCCAAGAAGTGTATTTTAATGGGTCAAGTGTTAGGCATGTGTTAACTAACTCAGTAATAATACAAGATCTTCACCTAGAGATCCTTGTATATATTTGCAAGAATATAAAATGGTGCAGTAGCAGTGAAAAACAGAATGACAGTTGTTCAACAAATAAAAAAGATTGCCATATAAGTCAGTAATTTCATCTCTGGGTATATATCCAAATATTAAAAGCAAGGTCTTAAAGAAATATTTGTTCATAACAGCATTGTTTACAATAGCCAAAGTGAAAGCCATCTGAATGTCCATCATGGAAAAGTGATTAAAGAAAACAAGGTGGAGCTATATTAATATATGTAGAAATTTTATTGAACATTTAAAAGGAAGGAAATTGTGATACATGATACAACTTTGATGGAGCTTGAGGGCATTATACTAAGTGCAATACGTCCCAAAGAAACACATATTATATGATTATATTTATGTGAAATATCTATAGTACTCATATTTATTGAAACAGAAAGTAAAATGGTAGTAGTCAATGCGAGAGGAGAAAATATTTATATACACACACACACACACACACACACATATATATATGAGAATCATAATATGTTTGTAATGAATAAAACACATTCTTAACTTTAACTCAAATATTAACTTCCAGCGCCTTTTAACTAGGAAATGAACTAGGTGTGGCAAAAAAATATGTTTTTATAGTACTTTATTTTTAATTTATGTACATTTGTTAATCAGAAGACCAACTTTATAAATTACGAGGAATTCTTAGTATTGTATTATGTAATGATTAATACTTTAGACTTCAAATAAAGAAATTCAAGATTTTTTTCTGATCTTTCTCCAAAGGACTGTGATATTTCTATCACTTAGAATTTATTATTTTTATTTCTATACCTTTAGAAGAAAGACATAAACTCTTCATTTGCAAAGGATATAACTGTCCTTGTAAACACACACACACAAAATCTACACAAAGGTTTAGCCCTGACCGTGCAGCTGGTGGCATGACAGACTGCAGTGATAGAAGCCATATGGGGACTGCGGCTTGAATTCCTAGCTTAGCTGGCCAAAAATGCACAAGGCACATGCACTTGAAGGACGGGAGAAAGAGCATCCTAGCTTGACCAGACACTCTAGTTAATATAAAAAAGCCAACTATTTTATTGTAGTCTAGCAATGATAAATTAAAATATGAATGGTATAAAAATAAAATACAATAGCACTAAATATAATAGTACTAAAACATGCTTAGCTATAAATCCAATAAACAGATGCAGGATCTGTACCTTCTGAAGAGATTTTTGCTATAGGGCGCATGTGCTCACCAGAAAGACAGAGAGAGACAGAGAGACAGAACGCGAGAAATCATCCCCCAGGGGGGTTAGCCATGCCTGAATCCCTTCTCCTCCACATGTGCCCCACGTGAGTTTAAGCCACCAGGTCTGGGATACGAACTGCTGTCGAGTACATGGGAGTCCAGCCACATAGCCATTATGCCAACTGCCGGTCCCAAAATTAAAAACAATTCTGATGACAGAAATAAAAATATTCATAAATAAGAGTTATTCCATGTTTATAGAAAAGAAAACTCAGTAATGTTAAGATAGCAATTCATTCTATTATTATCTATGGAGTCAATATAATTTCAAACAAAATTCCATGAAGTATTTTTTTATATATTTAAAAGTAGATTATAATATTTGTATAGAAATCTAAAGGGCCAAGAATAGCCAACACAATACAGACAGTTCCCAATTTGGTGACTCAACAATTTTCCACTTCATGAGGGTGTGAAAATTGTACGTATTCAATAGAAACCATACTTGAATACTCATACAGCTGTTCTGTTTTTACCTTTTAGCATAGTATTCAACATTTTATTATAAAATAGACTTTGTCTTGGAAGGTTTTTACCATGCTAAAAGAAAATGTAAGTGTTTTGAACATATTTAAGGTAGGTGAGACTAAACTGTGATGTTTCTAGCTTAGGTGTATTAAATGTACTTTGATCTCAATATTTTCAACCTATGATGTGTCATAAAGTTATAGATATGGAGACCAGCAGATAAATGGAGTCCCATATGGTTGACCATGATTCGAGTCCTAACCCTGGCAGCTTGCTTTCTTACTCGCCCTCTCTTTGTGGTCAAATTTAAAAATAATAATAATAATATAATATAAAATAAAATAAAATAAATAATTCTTTTAAAAAGTTGCATATAGAGGTATAATCCTATCATAAATTGAGGATCATCTGTATGAAAGAAAAAGAAACAAGATGGAGCCTGACACCATATTAGCAACACATAAAAATAGATAAATGGAATACCACGTAGATTCTAGGAACAAATCTACAGAAATCAGTCAACAGATATTTAACAAAAAATTAAAAGCAATTCAATGGAGAAAGATTTTGAATAACCATATGTAATTCTATTCAAAATAGAAAAAAAGGGGAAAAAACCTAGAGGTTATACATTTCTTTGAAATTATTTCAAGATGGACCATAAATCAAAATGTAAAATTAAAAACTACAATATTTGTGAAAGAAATCATGGAAGAAAATCTATTATTACTTTGGGTTGAGTGAAATATTTTAGGTACAACAATTAATGTATGATCCATTAAAACAAAACCATTGATAAGCTGGACTTTAATATAATTAAAAACTTCTGTATGAAAGAAAGAAGTAAAAGAGTTAGAAGACAAGTCAGAGATTGGGAAAAATATTTGCAGAGCATATATTGGACATGTGATTTATATACAAAGTATACAAAGAACTTTCAAAAGTCAACAATAAAAAAAAACTTAAAAAAAAAAACAAATAATTAAACAATGGGCTAAATGGGAGCAGGCAGGTAGTCTGGTGGTTTAAGTGCTGGATTCTCACATGGCTGACCATGGCTGGAGTCCTGGACCTTGCAACTTGAAAGTCATGCCAGGCACATGTGCAGCATGCCCAAAATCCCAGGAGGAGAATGGAGGAGAATTGCAGCATGTCTATTCCTCTGGGGGGTGACTTATCACTTTCTTTCTCTCTGTCCATTTCTGGTGAGTGCACATACTCCATGGCAAAAGTCTAAAAAATATAAAAACAATTGACCACTTAGTGCTCACTTTCCCTCTCATTGTCTGTCTCTGGTGAGTGCACGCACCCTATGACAAAAGCCTAAAAAGGAAAAAATAAAATGCTAAATGTACAGACACCTTACTAAAGAATCTACACAGAAAGGAAATAAGCATACGAAAAGGTGTGCAACCTAGTATGCTATCAGGAAACTGCAAAATTAACAAGGTACTGTACATGACTAATACAATGCTAACGTCCAAAACACTGACATCACTTAATTCTGAGAAAGATGTACGTTAATAGGAACTTTCTTTTGTTGCTATTGGAAATACAAAATGGTACATTCACTTTGGAAGGGTTTGACAGCTTATAATGCTAAACACAACTTTATGATGTGAGCTAGCAATTTATTCTAGGCTTTTGCCCAGCTTATTCTAAAACTTTTGTTTACATGAAATTTGAGTACAATGTTGTACCTGTTGTATTCACAATTACCAAAACAGAGAAGAATATGAGATGTCTTTCAATATCTGAATGGATAAACTGTAAGGCATTCATGTAACTGAATAATGTTTAGTGATTTAAAAAATGAATAATTAATCATGAAGATACAAAGAAATCTTAAAGGCATAGTTCTCAGTGGAGAAGCCAGTCTTAAAGGTTTACACATGGTGCAATTCTATTTATATAACTTATTCCAAAAGATAAAACTCTAAAGACACTAAGATCATTGTTTGTCCAAATGTTGGGCTATGGAGAATGGGGGTGGGGTGGCTAGATAAAGCACATGTGTCTTTTGCTTCAACAGTGAAATCATTCTTACTATACTGTGTTGTTAGACATGACCCTATGCCTTTGTGAAACTTATGTATGAATCGAAGAAGCAATCCTCATGTAAAAATTTATATAAAAGGTCAGTGAATCTCCCCATAAAATAGTCACTGTGACAAATTTAACTGAAGACAGAGAGAGACATAGAGACAGAAAGTGAGAAATCACCCCCCGGGGGGATGGTCACGCCGCAATCCCTTCTCCTCCATTCTCCTCTCGGGATCTTGGGCATGCACACACACGCACCCGGCATGAGTTTTAAGCCAACGGGTCCGGGATGCAAACCTCAGTCGACTACGTGGGAATCCAGTGACATAGCCATTACGCTAACTGCTGGTTCCCCAGGTTAACAATTCTAAAACCATGAAACATGCATAATGGGATAGAAGGATTAGGAAAATAATTGGTAGATGGTAGGAACCTGGTTTCTCACTGATGGCATGGCAACTTGCAGACAAGTCAGGAGAGAAAGACAAAGTGATTATGTGATGGGTCAGAATGGGAGAGATTAGGATGACTTCAGGCAGAGTGTAACAAAGGTACTGATAGGTATGTTTATAGAAGTATTTTTAGGTATGTGTATCTATGCTCACAAAGCATTTGAATTATGGCTGCCTTCATGAAAATGCAGAATAATATGAGAGCAACAGAGAACTTTAAGAAAAGATCATCTTCTTTATTTCATTTTAATTTTTAGAGGTTTTTGCTATAGGGTGCATGTGTTTGCCAGAATGACAAAGAGAGACAGAGAGAGAGAGAGACAGAAAGCTAGAAAGCACCCCCCCCAGGGAGGATGGCCATGCCGCAATCCCTTCTCCTCCATTCTCCTCGTGGGATCTTGGGCATGCACTCACACGCGCCGGTGTGAGTTTAAGTCACCGAGTCCAGAACTTGAACTGTGGTCAACTACATCAGAGTCTAGCAACATAGACATTACGCTAACTGCTGGTCCCAAGATCTACTTTAATCCCTCAAATGTAATGTCTAAGGCCTAGAACAGTTAAAGACATGCTGAATGCTTAGATCAGAATGCTTAGATTCATGGTCCAGGAATCTTAAAACTGTGAAGACAGTTGCCATATAAACATTATTCGCAAAACTCCCATTTGGCCATTGATTTAAAGTGCCAATTCAAAATTGTATTACGTTCTCCTGTCATTTTAAAATCTTGCATTTAAAATATCCTTCATTTTAAAATCTTGCACCTTAACCACTATGGTTAAGGTGCAAGATTTCCCATATGGCCAACCACAGTTCAAGTCCCAGACTCCTTGACTTGAAAATCATACAAGGAGCAAAAAATTGTATAAGTTCTCCTGTCATTTTAAAATCTTGCACCTTAACCACCATAGTACGATTTCCCATATGACCAACCACAGTTCAAGTCCCAGACTCCTTGACTTGAAAATCATACAAGGAGCAAATACATAAATGCCCAAAAATCTCAAGTGGAGAATGGAGGAGAAGAGATTATGGTGTGGCCATCCCCTGGGGGTGATTTCTCACTTTCCCTTTCTCTTTCTCTCTGTCTCTTTTCATCAATTACAATGCACCTATGGCAAATAAATAAATAAATAAATCTGAATCTATAGTTATAATGAAAATTTCTTATTTTTATATCAATAATGGAGTTGAGTTTTTGATAAAACTCCAATCCGGGATACATTTATTCATTTACATAAATAAATATACTGGATAAACAGAGTCCTAAAGGAAAAGAAATAAAAATAAAAATGCCAATACTTGTAAACAGAAATACAGAGAAATTATTATTATAATAAATGATTCAAAAGAAAGGAAACAAAGAATAAACTCTTCAATGACTGATGGAACGTAAATCAATGAAACCCTAATATGCTTTAAAATAAGAAATTCCTGTTTTCAAGTTTGATACAAAGAACAGAAATTCGAAGAGTTATTGCAACTGTGAAGCAATATAGACAAGTCTAGCTGAATAAATTTTGAAAGTAATTAAAATAATATTAAATCATTTCAGTAAATAAATGAAATTCCATCAGGCATTGTGCATTCCCTGAAAAATATATTGCTTTCTTCCTTCCTTTTAAGTCCCTTCTTTCCTTCACATTTTCTCTATTTATAAATTAGTTTAATATTATCTGACAATATAATACTTATTATACATATTACATCTTGTGCTATGGGCATCGGAAATGAACAGTTTAAAGATAATGTTCTCAACAAAATAAGTATATAAATTATTATATATCAATACATGCTTCACTCTATAAGGCATATTTCATAAGCTCTAAAATGAGAGAATAAATTGGTAAAAATAAGTGTCAATACTATTTGTGAATACTTCCAAGATTAAAACAAAACTTTGGAATGAAACATGGTGGTCAAAGCATTAAATTTCGCAGCAAACATTTTGTATTTTCCCACATGCCTTTATAAAACAAAGCTGGCATACCAAGAAAAAAGAAAAAAAAAACCCAAAAACATGAAATAGATTGTCTTCAGCAAACCAAGGTCAAAAAGGATCCCTGTAGATGTTACAATATGAGCACACAGGGCCACATTCCAGCCAAGCAGGAGTGAGCTTGAATACATAAATTTTCCCTGAGGTTGACCTAGCCCAGAAAACTAAAAGTTCTATAATATGAGATTTTCCTACTAGAATCCCCATAAATTCTACATGGTATCCTCTCCCACCACAAGCATACCCATATCACAAGGTCTCCTATATAATGTGGTTCAAGAACCAGGTCAGCCCACACTGTAGCCTGACTTCCAGGAGCATGGTTTTCTGTCCTGGGTCCCACTCAAAGCTTGCAATCTTTTGTGTCACCTGATTAAGTGGATTGCACAGCACTCCCAGGGGCATAATACGCTGCTTCCGTAGCCCAGAGAAGTTTACCAAGCACTGGACTTCCTTCTCAGTGATGGGAGCCACTTGACAATGGGAAAAATTGCTGTGAAGAAATGCTAGAATTTTCTTTGTTTATATGCTTTCTCTAAAATGGATTATTTTTCTTACCTGATCACTTTCTTTCTAAATCTTAATTATTCTTTTTTTTTTTTTTTGAGAGGTTTTTGCTGTAGAGTGCATGTGCTTGCCAGAGAGACAGAGGGACAGAAAGCAAGAAGTCACACCCCAGGGAGGATGGCCACTCCGCAATCCCTTCTCCTTCAGTCTCCTTTTGGGATCTTGGGCACACATGCACATGCTCCTGGCTTGAGTTTAAGCCACAGGGTCTGGGACTCGAACCACGGTCGACTACATGGGAGTGCAGGGACATAGCCATTACACTAACTGCTGGTCCCGATCTTAATTATTCTTGACATCTTATGTCACATACTTCTCTAAAAAGTCCTCCATTGTGTCACAAGCAATGCTTCCCTTCTGCTTTTGAGGGGACAATAAACCTATGCTCACTCTTCTTGCCTGAATTTGTTTACTCAGTAATTGAAGGTAGACACAATACTTTCCTGGATTTGGTAAATCCAAACCAAAGTATACCCCATACTCCATAGATAGCCAAAACATTTTTTTCTGAGTCACTGCTCTCCCTACCTAGCTAGAATGATAAGTGAAGGTTATTATAGTAAGTCTTTTAAGGTGCCATGGAGCTTGATAGTGATACTCACCGGGAAGGGAATTTGAAGTGGTTTCTCTTACATGTTCAAAGAAATGTTTAGCTTTGATAAATCCTGAATTACACATACTATAACCACAATTGTTATATCTGAGGATTGATATATGAAACAATAGGCTGGATCTTAAGTGTCTACACGGTCATTCAAGTTAGAACAGTTGTTAAAGATTACAAATGACAAAAATACAGGACATATGCAAGGTAGAAACTATCCATTGGCTGGTTACATGTTCACTTCGAAAGAGTGACATTAACAAGACAGAAAAATCTTCCCAAGGGATAAGTTAGCCTTGGTACATTAACCCATGCAGTATACAAGCCAGTAAGATCTGGAGTCCTGCTACTGCTCAGCTCCATCTCACTCTCTCAGGCCCCTCTCCTGCTATCCGCCCCACCGGCCACGTCACCTTCTGCCAGAGTGCCACAGCTCAGACCGTTCATGTCTTCACTCTAGGCCAGGCATTTTCCCCACCTGGGTTAATCTTACCCCAGTTTGTCACATGGCTCTTCTAGCCTCTTCAAGGCTCTGTCATCTTCTCAGCAGACCCTTCCCTGGAAACCCTTCGTAAGGTTCCAATACCCATTTCTTTCCATTTTCCTTAGTCTCATGGATAGCAATTGTCATCCTCTGGCACATTGAATGAGGGTAGGCGTTTCTGTGTTTTCATGTACCCAGCTGGCCCTTCTCTCTCCACAGCCAACAATGGTGCTAGTACACAGCCTACCCACATACACACAGAGTTGTTAAATACCTGAGTGAATGGCTCATTGAAGTAGAAAGGTTACGAGGCTTGGGGGCCTGCAGATGGTGTAGTGGTTACATCAGTGGATTTCCACATGGTCAACCTCACTTTAAGTCTGGACTCATTGGCTTGAAACTCACACCTGATACGTGTGTGTGGATGTCCACGATCCCAGAAGGAGAATGGATGAAAAGAGATTGTGACATGGTCATCTCCCCTGGGTGGGGGGCGGGGGAGGTGATTTCTCACTTTCCCTCTCACTGTCTCTGTCTCTCTGTCTCGAACAAGCACACACATCCTCAGACAAAAACTTTAAAGAAAAAAAAAAGGCCTACCTAAGTTACATCTAATAAATAGTTTTTACTTATTTATTTTTTTTCCATTTCAAACCCTTCTCCATATAAGTGATGAGATGTCACATTACTGTGGATAACCAATATAGTTCACATTAAGAATTCAGTCTACCCACAGAGATCCAAGTGGGAGGGTGCCTCCGCCAGACAGCTGGAGCTGCATGAGAGACCTGGGCTCTGTTCTACACAGCCTGAACGGGCAGGCATAGTGATGCATATTTTTGGTCTTAGTTAGCTGGGAGAGTGGGGGAAAATAATTGACATGGTGAAGCCCCATCAAGAATACCAAGGTCTTTCTCTCTCTCTTGTTACTCTTTCCTGCCCTCTTTCTATCCTTCTAGGGGAGGTTCTATCTTTATCACCGAGAGAAAGAGAGAGAGAGAGAGAGAGAGAGAAAATTCAGGTCAGTGAAGTAGTAACTTCTGTTCAAATACTGAGGGTGCCTAAAATCTTTGGAAGAGAAAATGAAATTACTGAACATAAAGGCTGAGTTACATATGAGACTGGTGTAACTTCCATGTCTAAGCGCAGGATCAGGGGATATAAAATAGGGCTTCTTTTTAGAACTTTCTTGCTCCAGCCTGGTGATTTTTCAGGCAGCAATGCAGTGACTCTCTCTTACTCACTAGAGACTAGTTTCTACAGAATCAAGGAGGAAAATTGAGAACCAGTGAACATCAGAATAGTCAGATTTGGCTAGCCACAAAGGCACAATGGTAACACAATGTCCCATAATGCTAAAGCTATGTGGGAAAATCCTGGGTTTGCATCCCAAGTTCTCTGTGGATATAGTAAGTGTGTACACATGCACCATGACCCTGACTGACTAAGATGGTGGCAGATTGCAACACAAAGACCCTACTTGGGGTCTCTCGCTCTCTCTCCTTCTCTCTAGCTGTCTCTATCAAGGAAAAAAAATAAACTTTTTGTAAAATATTTTATTTTTTTCATTACATTTATTTATTTATTATTATGTTTCGATTTTGGTATAGAACATATGCACCCACGAGAGAGAGACACAAAGAGAGAGAAAGAGAAAAAGGAAGTCATTAGGTCTGGGAAGCCAACTGCAGTCAGCCATGTGAGTCCAAGACCTTCACCACCATGCCACCTGCCAGCCTCTAAAAAGGTATTTTAAAACTGAGTGATCAGATTTGGCTTATTTAGGAGAAAATTGTTGCTAAACTTGAATATTTTCAGTACTTATCACGTTTCTCACATTTAATGCAGATGTGTGTGAATCTGAATCTAGTAAGTTTTGTGACCATTGTAGAACCAGTGACAAATGACCTTGCATAATTATATCGACATAGATGAAGCGTTTCCTCCTATTATCCTTAATGCCAAATGTTGATTGGGTAAAGAACAATTTTATAACTCACAGCCTAAGTGTCCTACCCTTCTTTTTTCTTTTAGATTAAGGATTAGTTATATACCTAGTATTACATGAACTTCTTAATGGATAGATGGCACTTAATTTTTAAAAGGATTTAATTGCAAGCAACATCTAATTAAAAACAAAGAGTAGTTTATTGCTTAGAGGATTGGAAAACTCCAAATTTTTTTCTAATCCATAAGCAAATTTCAAGTAATTTATGAAAATAATCTGTAGGTTTTATGAGTCAGGTATAAAAGACCAGTTGGGGTTTCTGTTTTATGTTCTGTAAGATGATGGGATTAAGACTTTTGGTACATCTAGGTTAATAGATATTTAACTCCCACTGAAATGTGTTCAATTATCATACAATATTTTCAAAACTTGGTTGCTTCATGCTCCCAGGCTTGGATAAGAGCTGAATGGCAATCTAATTCTTTTTTTCTCAAATATGTTTCTTATCGAAGGGCCATTATGTAAAATTAACAAGCTCTTACAGATTTCTAAACAAATAATAATTTCTTCTAACTCTGCTGTGCAGCATGCCTTTCAAAATTTACAAACTGTTTTAAGAACTGGAGATATGATTGGAAATAAAAGGGGGAAGGGTGTCTCAATATGATATCCTGCTTATAGCATTTAACAAAAAGCTTTAAAAACACGAAGAAAAGATTTTTCTTTCATTACACAAATCTAGATAAAGTATTGCAATAATAATAAGGGTGACAATTACAATAAAAAATTCTTACTATTATAGGACTCTTTCAAAAATATAGCATGAGAATTTGTCTTATTTTTCTTCTCTTTCTTTTTTTCTTGTTTTTTTTTTTTCTTTAGGATGTGTGTGCTCTCTAGAGAGAAAGAGAGCCAGAGACAGTGAGAGGGAAAGTGAGATATCACCCCGTGTGGGGTTAGCCACACTACAATCCTTTCTCCTCCCAGGATCTTGGGCACATACACACACACACATGTACCTAGCATGATTTTCAAGGTACCAGGTCCTGGACTTGAACCGTGGTAGGTCATGTGAGAATCCAGTAACATAACTGCTATGTTGGCCCCACCTTTCTTCACAAAATACTGGCTAATGTCAAGAACAGTTGTGGTGGTTTATGTTAAATTTCTCTGCTTATTCTAATTTACAGAACTTTATATATAAATATACCTAAAATATTATAATACAATACACCTAAAGTTTTATTTTTTATTATCAACATTGAAATAAACAATATTTTGGGCCAGCACATAGTGTGGCAATTAAGGCACTGGACTCCCACATGGCCAATAGCAGTTTGAGTCCTAAACTGAGGTTTAAATATCATGCCAGACACGTGTTTATACGTGCCCCAAATCCCAGAGGAGAATGGAGGAGAAGGGATTGCAGCATGGCGATCTCCATGAGGGGGTGATTTCTCACTTACTGTCTCTCTCTGACAAGGGCATACACCCCATGGCAAACAAACCAAAAGAAAAAAGAAAGAAAGAAACTAAAACTAAAATAAAATAAGCAACATTTTAAATGCAACAATGATCAGAGAACCCATGGAACTTTCAGAAGACCTGAGTTCTGTTATTATTATTATTTTTTTTGAGAGGATTTTTGCTATAGGCTGCGTGTGCTCGTCAGAGAGACCGATAGAGACAGAGAGACAGAAAGCGAGAAATCACCCCCAGGGGGGATGGCCACGCCGCAATCCCTTCTCCTCCATTCTCCTCTCAGGATCTTGGGCATGCATGCACATGCACCCGGAATGAGTTTAAGCCACCGGGTCCGGGACTCGAACTGCGGTCGACTACGTAGGAGTCCAGCGACATAGCCATTACGCCAACTGCTGGTCCCAAGACCTGAGTTATTTTATGAGTCTTGTACAAACATGATTCTAAATAACTTCCTGAGTTCCTGCTCTGTCTGTAGAATATGGAGACAAAAAGTGAAGACACTTGTCTTTATTACAACTCCTTCACTCAGAATATGGTCATTTAGCATAATTTTAACATCTGCTTTATAAATATGTATTGGTAATTAAAGTGAGATATTAAGAAAGCATACATCGAAAAAAATCAGAACCTTAGACCTTTCATAACACATATGAATCTAAATCATAAAAGGAATGAAAAACCCAGACTTTCTCTAAACGTACAAAAAAATAGAAGTTTAAAAAACTGAAGGAAAATCTTTTAGCAATTTAAGAAATATGTAATTCAATACCAAGATTACCAAAGATTTAGAGGTTTAAAAAATTAGAAAATGTTAAAAGCAGGTTTGGGAATCAGCAGATAGCGTAATGGTTTCAGGGCAAGAGTCCCACATAGTCAACCATGGGCCAAGTCCCGGACCTGGTGTCTTATAACTCAGGTACATGTGCGTGCATTCCCAAAATCCCAAGAGGAGAATGACAGAGAAGGGACTGCAGTGTGACCATCCCCCCTGGAGGGTGATTTCTTGCTTTCTGTTTCTCTGTCTCTTTGGTGAGCACACACACCCTATAGCAAAAATCTCTCCCTAGGGACCAGCACAAAGTCAACCAGAGTTTGAGTCCTGGATCTGGTGGCTTAAACTCATGCTGAGTAGGAGTTCACGAGTGCCCAAAATCCCAAGAGCAGAATGGTGGAGAAGCAATTGCAGAGTGGCAATCCCTCTTGTAGGTGATTTCTTGCTTTATGTCTCTCTGTCTCTCTGTTTCTCTGGTGCGTGCACATGCCCCATAGCAAAAATCTCTCCACAGAATAAATAAATAGATAGATAGATAGATAGATAGATAGATAATAACTCAAAAAGAAAAAGAAAGAAAAGAAGAGAAAAGAAAAGTAAAAGAAAAGAAGCCGATCTGTAACCCATTTCTTCTTCTTAGGGACACTGAGGTAGTTTGACCCTCAGGAAAACTCTTGCATGTGTTTACCGATGGAATTTACTAGCTAAGTGATAAATAAGGGCCTTTCCAGGATTCCTATGTGCTGATTACTTTCCTAGGTATAGTACAATTTTTATATACTTGGTAGTGGAGAACCTATTTCTAAATATGAGACCAAAGATGAAAACCAGCAAGGATAAGGTCAATTGCTTTTGACTACATGAATGTTTAAGACATCTGGATGACAAATTACACAAGCACACAGAAATGCACACATACTTCGAACAACTGCAAAAGTAAAACTATTGTGAAATATTCCAACATATTTAATAATCAATACATCAGAGAAAAAGTAAAGCATTTTGGCATATTTACTATTAAATACAGGAAAAAATAATACTTATGTTATATTAAAAAGTTCAGTTAACAATGACTTTTCTATAGTTTAAAAGATACCTCAGAGAAGTGGTATCATGCAGTAACTCTCCTTTGATGACTGGCTCATTTCATTTAGTGCAGTGTCCTGAAGGGTCATTCTTGTTGCATATGACAGGATTCTTTAAGATGAATAATATTTAACTGTACATACATACCATAGCTTTTCACTTAGTTTTGTTTCAGTCATTTATCTATTGTTGAATATGTAGACTTTTTTCTGTAACTTGGGTATTGTCAACAATGTTATAATGAACCCAAGAGTGCAGATAGCTTTTAAAATCCTGATTTTCATTCTTTTGGATACCAACCCAGACCTGGAATTGCTGGGTCACATAATAATTCTATTTCTGAGTAATCTCCATCCTGTTTTCCATAGTAGCTGCACCATTTTACCTTCCTACCGATAGTGTACAAGGATTCCAATTTTTCCATAACCTCATCAACATCTATCTTTGATCTTTTTCACTATAGCCATCCTAATGAGTGTGATACTAATTCTTCATTTCTCTTGTGCTTAATGATGTTGAGCACCTTTTCATAGTTGCATGTCTTCTTTGGAGAAATGGCTATTCATATCCCTGGCCTATTTTTAACTTGAGTTATTCATTGTTGTTCCTATTAAACTGTAGGTTTTCCTTACATATATTTGCAAATCATTTATCAGGGCTGCCTTTTTAGGATATAAGTTTTCCCGTCTTACTGCTCATGCTGTAGTTTGCCTTTTTACTCTGCTGATTGCTTCCTTCACAGTCGGAAGCTCTTTCTCTTGTCTAATTTTGCATGTGTCACTTGTTCTTTGGTATCATATCCAAGAAATCATTGCCAAGTCCATTGTTATGCAGCTTTTATTACATTTTTTTTTCAGGAATTTGCAATTTCAGGTCTTACATTTAAATCGTTAATCCTTATTATGGAGCTCAATTTGTGCATGGTATGAAATAGATGTCATTTCTTCTGTTTGTTTATTTGTTTGCATATAAACATCCAGTTGCAGTGAATTCAAATATCTGTATGTTGTGTCATCATCTATTTTGAATATGAGAGAAACAGGGCTTATTCATTCTTGATAGCTTCCAGCTATCCAACTCCTCCCAGTTCCTTAATGTGATCAGTCCAGATATTTGCCTTATACAACCACCTCCTGATGACCATATCCTTAGGGGGTAACCTCAGAGACTCACTCCACTGACCTCTACACTCTACATGGACTGCAATATGCCAGTGATGAGGTGTCTCAGTCACACTATGACCACATAGAACTCATGCCTGCTTGTTTTAGATCAACCCAAGTTATATTCCTGGGGGAAACCTGCTTGAGTAGTGTCCTGGACTCATAAAATCCTTGTCTCAGAGTTCTCTTCTTGGAATCTTGGGCACACACGCACACATGCCCAGTGTGAGTTTAAGCCACTGGATCCGAGATTCGAACTGTGGATAACTACATGGGACTCCAGTGACATAGCCATTACGCTAACTTCTGGTCCCTACATCTTTTTTTCATACACGCATTCAAGAACTTTAAGTTCCAATCCGTGAACACAAGATATCTTTCCATTTATCTTTGTTTTCTTTAATTATTTTTTTACCAGTGCATTATAGCTTTCATTGTGAAACTCGTTCACCTCTTCATGGAAGTATTTTCTTGTTTTTGATTTTTACCATAAGTGAGATCATTTTAATTTTCTTCTCAAATAGTTCATTTCTATTATTAACCTAACACTTACCCATTTTCAGATGTCTCACAGATACATTCCATATTACCAAAAGTATTTAAAACTGAAATGCTGCCACCATTTTGTTTTGTTTATCTGTATTTCTCACATTCAGTACCATAAATATTTATTTCCTTTTTGCAATCAGACAAGCTTATTTAGACAAATAATTAAATTTATACCTTGCAAACATTTTGAGGTACTTAATATTGTATTTTGTTTTTCAATGTTTATCATATATGTGATACTACTTTATCATAGTATGCCTGCGGAGTGAAATTAATGAACATAAACATTCAAGAAGTTTCTAAATGCTTCAGTGGGAAAGGAGGAAAGACATTTTGATCTATGACAAATTGCTTCGCCACTTATTCAAATTTATATCAGTCCTCAAACATTTTGCTAATAAAAGGTGATTCTAAGGGCTATGCTTTCTGAATTGAATGAGATGGAAATATCCTATGTGCCAACTAGTATACAGCCTTTCAATCTCCTATCTCCTGAATTAGTCATGCAATTTCTACACCTGTCATCTAAATTTGCTCAGGAATTTCAAAAGAATAGGTAGTGCTGATTTTGTTATTCTCTACTTGAATTAGGATATTATGAGATGAATTGTAAAGTAGTGGAAACCACACAGCACATGCAAAATAGTTAGAACGGGATAAGTAACAGCTAAAGAAACAAAATAATATAAAACATCAAGTTAAAAGAAATGCTACCTAGATTGCAGTATTTTGTGCTAAATCATCAACGATTATAGTTCAGTTCCTATTGTGTAATTATTTGAGACTTATGCCAACCACAGACATGTTTTTCACATTGATTTTTGCAAAAATACTAATTCAAGATGCTTATATATTGGCGATTTTTCTGTGGAATTTAGAGTAGTTAGTACAGGAAATGATGCAAGGAGACTGTGTTGCTTTTCCATTGCTGCATGAAAATCATCACAGAGTGGATTAAAACAATGCACATTCATTGCCTCACACAGTTTCCAAGGAGTTCAGCTACAGGTGACCTAGGTCTTTTGCTCAGTTTGTCTCCAGGCTAATATCAAGGTGCTGACCAGGACCACAGTCTCTTCTGGGCTCAGGATCCTCTCGAAGCTTATTTAGATTGCTGGCAATATTTAGTTCCTTCCAGCTTTTCTTAAAGAATTATTTTTCATTTAATTTTATTTATTATCATTATCATTATCATTCTTATTATTATTGTTATTATTAAATTTGACCAGAGAGACACACAGAGAGAGAGAGAGTGAGAAAACAAGTCCAGGACTTGAACTGTGCTCTGCCATGTGGAAGTCCAACACCTTAACCACCAGGCCATCTACCAACCCCAGTTCTTCCAGTTTTAAGATTCACATTTATGCAGCCAGCAAGTGGTGTATTGGTTATGTCGTACTCCCACATGACCAACCACGTTTTGAGTCCCAAACCCAGTGGCTAGAAAATCACCTTGGGTGCATGTGCGTGCATGCCCAAGATCCCAGAAGGAGAATGGAGGATAAGGGATTGTGGTGTGACCATCCTTATTGGGGGGTGATTTTTTACTTTCCTTCTCACTGTCTCTGTCTCTTTCCCCCTCTCTCTCTTTGACAGGCACATGCACCCTATGACAGAAACATTTGGGGGAAAAAAGACTCATATTTCTGCTGTTTTCTTTCTGACTTGAGCTGGGAATTCCTCTCATCACCTTAAAGCTGTCTAGATTCTAGCCACATGGACCCTTTATGGCATGATGACTTCTTTCTTGAAAACCAACAGGAGAATTTCCTGCATGCAACTACTTCAGTCTTATATCACATAATCTAATGAAAGAAGTGCCTATAAAAACCTATTCCTTGTCCTAATCTACCCATGAGGTAAGGAGATTACATGGGTATCAAAATGGTGATCTTGAGGCCATCTATATAATTCTTAATCCCATAAAGGTAGAACTTTCTGTAGGCTTAGAAATCTATGATATGTTTCCCAAGGTCTGGACAAAGAAAATCTAAGCAACCATAAAGTTAAAACCTCTCTGAGTCACGTAAGATATTTTGGCCTCAAATTAGAGGCCATCTGATGAAAATTATATTAAATAAGAATGTGTGTTAAGCCAGGCTGCAATGAATCCAGAGGTGGGATGGTTGCAGTGTTGACAAATTCAGCTGCACCCTGATACCATGTAGGTGAAAGTTCTTTCCCTCTGTCACTTGCACTCAGCATGTTTGTAGATATGGGACTCTTTCTGACTCTATTTGGCTCACTTGATTAACACATCTTATCTTTATAGTTCAGCTATGTCTCATATAGCAGTTCTTAATAAACTGCCCATTGCTGATGGATCTTCTAAACGCATGGGAGAAATCTAGGTTTGTTGTAAACAGCCAATCGTTGAGGCCCAATGTGGGAGCAGTCTTGGTTCTCCACTCCTCTTGGGTTGAGGGGAAGTGAACAAAGACAAAAATATAATATTATTATTATTATTATTTTAATTTCAGTAGGTAAATGGGTGCTTACACTTGGATCCTTGTAGAGATGATGTGTCCAAATCTGGGAGGAAGAATGGGCAACCAATCTTAATTATTGGGAGTAATTAGTAAACTGTATTTAATGGAACCTAGAAAATGCAGTGCCCAAATAAAAGACATAAGGAAGAATAAATTCTCTAATAATATTTTGAAACAACTATGTTTGAATTTTTATAAGCCCTGTGTTTCAGACATGGGATTACAATGCCCTGTTCCTTGCTGGAATTTTCTGAAAATGGCACCTGATATATCTCTGCAATGAGTAAACTGACACTCATAAACACCTCCAGTACAGGGACCACCAGGAGAAGCAATTCCCAATGTCCACCTTCCATCTGATTCATATTTATAGACTACCCATTGGAACCACATAGATCTCATATTCTTTTCAGATATACATGCAATGTTCACATGAAACAATTTATTACAACAGGCAACTCATACAGAATTTTTTTTCATGGTTTGAACAAAACGAAATCAGAAATTAATGACTAATAACCTAAATGGATCTAAAAATATCTTTAAATATTTGGAAAGTAAGCTGAAATTTAATTTTTTTTTTTTTTTAACCAGCACATGTGGGTCCTTGGCAGAGAGACAGAGACAGGGAGAGGAAAAGCACCCATGTGCGGAATGGAGTCATTACATCCACTTCAAATAAATGTGAAGTGTTTTGCACTATCATAGAAGACTAATTATAACATTCTTTGTTATCCCAGCTTAACAGACTGGTTATTGTCATACTTTTTCTTCTTAGCATGCACAAAAACTCTTTTAAAAGTTTATAAAAAATGGGACCAGCAGTTAGTGTAATGGCTATGTCGCTGGACTCCCATGTAGTCAACCGCAGTTTGAGTCCTGGACCTGGAGGCCTAAACTCACGCCGGACATGTGTGCGTGCATGCCCAAGATCCCGAGAGGAGAATGGAGGAGAAGGGATTGCGGCATGGTTATCCCCCCTGGGGGGTGATTTCTTGCTTTCTGTCTCTCTGTCTCTTTCTTTCTGGCAAGCACACGTGCCCTATAGCAAAAATCTCTCAAAAAAAAAAGTTTATAAAAAATGCATCCTATGAAATAACTGCATGGGTTTCAAAAGTTTTGCAAAAATGAAGTTGTGCTTTACTTTCATTTTCCATGAGCTGTTTGAAGTCCTCTTGTATCACCTTGAATTATTTCAGAGATTTTTTAATTAATATTTTCTTCTTGCATCAGGTTAACATCCTAATGGCAGCAAGAAGCATAATTATTTTCTTTACCAATTATATTCTCAGTGCTTGGAACATAGAAACCATTAAAAAATGTTGAATAAATGGATTAATTGGAGAGGCTATACTGTAAATAGAGAATAATTTTGCAGTTAACCAAGTTCATTAATTTCCTCTTGAATTTATGAACAAATAATCTTATCAAAATACAATTTAATTTAATGCTGACCATAAATTACTAATTTACTGAGTCATTATTTTGGTACTAAAGCTTGAACAAACCCTGCTTCCTGGAAGATACTGCTAAAGGATTTGTGATGTGGATTAAGAATTTCTGGATGGTGTCAGTTTCCAGTTGATAAAATGTTATTCACAGAGAGGAGAGTTGCTCAGATAATACATAATTTTGTCACAGAAGTAATAGAGCATAAAATCCTTATTGCCATTTAAAAATGTCACAAAGAACGTTATTATTCTTGGGCATATTCTTCAATATTGTAGAGGGCGAATATGAAAGAAAGAAGTCATTGGTCATTGTTTGGGAGCAGAAACAATTTTGTCTATGATGATTTTTTTTCCCCTTCTCATCTCAGCCGACGGTCTTAAGCTACTCTTTCTATATTCCTATTCCTGGCTCCATTGAGTGCTGCGACGGTTAATTCTATGTGTCAACTTGACTGAGCTAAGGAATTCCCAGAAAGCCGGTAAAATATCATTTCTCGTTGTGCTTCTGAGGGTGTTTTTGATAAAGATCAGCATTTGAATGGGTAAAGAAAACTAGCCCTCACTAATGTAAGTGAACTTACACTCCAGGGAGGACTTGAATATACCAAAGAGGTAGAGCTCAGTTAATACACATGCATCCTCATTGTGGCAATAAAACTCACAGGTGTAGGGGCCAGCAGGTAGCATAGTGGTTAAGGACGTTGGACTCCCACATGGCCAACTGTGGTTTGAGTTCTAGACCTGGCAACTTGCTTTCTGATTTTCTCTCGCTTGTGCTTGCTCTCTCTGTCACTTGATCCCTCTCTGGACAAGTTAAATAATAAATAAATAAAGTTAAAATAAAATAAGTCTAAAAAAAAAACTCATGGGCATTTACAAATAACTCATACTTCATTATAACTCAGTCTGGTAAGAAAGAAAAAAAAAATCTCTTTTCCTGAATCCAAAAATCATCTTCTTCTGCTCATGGACATCAGCATTTCTAGCTCTCTAGCTCTTGCAGACTGCTAAGTGTGGAACTTCTGGGCCTCCATAATCACTTAAACTGTTTCTCATGTTATATGACTATGTTTGTATGTGTGTATATATATATGTATAGTCATCAGGAAAGTCATGCTATGTTTTCTCTGCAAAAAAGTGTCAGGACTTTCCCAATGACCCAATAAATATGTGAATATGTGTATATATGTGTGTGTGTGTGTGTGTACATACACACACACACACACACATACACATATATATTATATATACATATATAATATACATATCTTATATCTTATTGATTTGCAGAGCAATGCTCCTCCTCATTGCGCTTTATGTGCATCAGGATGGCTTCATTCTGTATGTTCCCCTTTTTCCAGCATGTGTCCTTAACCTTTTTTTCCTTTGAGGGACCTGAGTGAATGACAGGATTTGACTATGTCATAGATGTGTCCACTACTATCATTTTCAGTTTCAAATCTGTTGTATTACTGTGCTAATAATATGAATAATAATGTAGAAATGTTCAAAAAGCATGTAGACTAAATATGGTCCATATGAGGTGGACCATGTGGAATGCTCCTGTTTATAGTAAACTTTATGCTAAACACTTCAGGTTGATATTCCAGTCTTTTGTCCTTAAGCTCTAGACTGCATTAATCTTCCTAACTACCGGGTTGTCAGGAAAATCGCCACATCTCTCTGTTTTTCTACGCAAAAATATGTTGTGACTTTCCTGATGACCGGTATGATACTCAAGAAAAAAAAATTACATTAAAAATTAACAAATATGTTGAAAACATCTTACTATCCTGTGGAATGAGTACAACTTGCTTTATAGGCTCAGTAGAGGCATGGATGTCTTAATGGCTTCCTCCATTATGAGAAGTTACACATGTTTAATACTATGAAGCAGAATTGAGTTAGGCCTGTTGTCAGAGAAAACTCGCAGTTTTATATTATTTGCATACACCCACATATAATCTCTAAATCGTACACCTTTTCCTCTAGCACATCAACCGCTGAGATTCTTTTACTCTCCACCTCCAGAATTTGAAAGCATTAGGCTTGAGTCTATATGATTCTCTTTATTTGAGAATTTGCCTCCCCCTTACCTCTGTCAACTTCTCTTCTGTATGTGTGTTTCTGTATATATATATATATATATACACATCCCATATGCTGGATGATTTTGGTAATGCAGTCCTGTATGAAAGTCAAAGACACTGTTGTGACTGAATTTAATTCAGTCAACTGAATGTGAATGACTTGTTTTTTAGTAGTAGGTATCAAAGTGCCATGCCAAGCTGGTGACACAGTGGAAGAGAGCCACAATGCAGGTGGGCCCTGGGTCTTTGGTGTCTGTGTTAATGAAATGCAGATGAACAGAAGTAGTGATTCTCATCCTTGGCCTCGCGGAGCGAAAAAGTATATGATCCTTTTGTAGGTAGAAATAACTGGACACAGAAAGACATTGTTACCCATGGGAGTTCTTAATTCATTCCAGAAAGCCCTAGAAGTACTCGTATCTATAAAAGGAGTTGGACAGTGACAGCAATTTATATATCAAATGCATAATCCTTAGAAGCAACATGCTTTTCCCTGCTTTTTCTTTTTGCAATGCTCAGTTGGTCTAGACCCATACCTGGGAGACTCAGGTATCTAAGCAAAATTTTCACCAGACTGAGTTATAGTGAAGCATGAGCTATTTGTAAGCACCTATGAATTTTATTGCCATTGTGAGGATGCATGTATATTATCTGAGCTCATTGATCAGGGCTGAGGAGAAAAGTGAAACAGGTTTAGTAAACCAAGAAGAGGGGACAGGCAAATTAATTCAGTTCATAGAAGTGATGCTTGGGCAGTCTGGATAAGGCAGGATTGAAATAAGTTACTTTTATGTCTGAAAATCCCTCAGAAAAAGCAAATACATCAAAAACGCCATATTTTTGAATGGGAATGGGAAAGAAGATAACATACGACTAATTTTATGAAAACAGGAGACCACAGGTGCCCATGATTTGAAGTGCCATAGAACCGGAAAGAAGATATTATTTTATTGAAAATTAATTCTGGCTATATGACTAAAGAATATAATGGGATGGTTATTTTCTGTGTTTGTAATACACTAGAACAAGAATGTGAGGGATCTCATTTTAAGGTTTTCTGTCCTTTCTTTTTTTCTTCTTTTTTTTTTAAAAATGACAAAGAAGACCTGAGCCTGGTAACTAATGTTAGTTATCAAAGAGGAGAAATGGACTTGAATTAAACTTAAGACAAGGATGTAGATAAGAACTACCATCTTCACATACATTAATGCTGGTAATAATACTTCTTTTAGAGTTTACATGGTATCACAAAACGGTGGCAACTTCTATGAAGTTCGGGAGAAAGATATTATGGCTTACGTTCCTTTGGCAGCTCTGTGTAAGTTTATAACATGTAGTGGGGTCTTTAAAAAGGACAAATCCTACAATTAGCATAAAGTAATAAAGTTCCTACATTCAAAATAGAAAAAAAAAAAAAAAGAAAAGAAAAAGAAAGAACTGGCATTTTGATGAAACTATTCCTGGGGTAAAGAACCTCTAAGAGATGAAGCTGTGGACGTAAGAAATCCACCAGACCTGGATATACAGCCTCTCGCTCAGAAAACAAAGAGGCAGAAGCTATGAAAGTTACACCTTGGAGAGCTTTTAGCTAAAATGTCTTAGCAAATAAAGAGAATAAAGAAAAAGAGAGTTTTGACTCTTTTACCTGAAAAGATAGTTTTGACTCTTTTACTTGTGTGCCAAATGTGTTTTCTTGCCTAAGAGAACTTTTAGAGGAACAATTTATACATTCTGCAGTTAATAAAAATACAAATGCCAGTTTATAGTCTTAATGTCAGTGCCGCCTGAATTCCAATAACCTCATCTACATATTGTAGGTTGTTACACATTCACTACAGATCTGTATTGAGGAATAAGGGGAGGGATGTTGGTAAATCATTCAGTGAAGCTCTTAAACCTAACAGAAAATGGTGTGAAAATATGAATTTTTATATTAAATTCACAATACATGACATAATTAGTACCATTTTTTTGAATCTTGAAGTAAGCTATTTCATAGTTTTCTGTTGGAAGTTGAAATCATTGTTGATAAATTATATGGAGAAGACATTTAGATCTACTGAGTATAGTCTAGACATTTAGATCTACTAGTAGATTTCAGACTCCTAAAATAAGGCAGGATGAGTACTAGAAAGTCATAGAGGGAGCTAGGAATTCTGAATACTAATTTCGATAATATTTTAATTTAATCTAGGGTAAAAACCCAGAATGTTTAACCCAAACTCGTTTATTTTAAAGGAAGATACCTTCAGAGTAACTTCAAATTGTCAAAGAAAAAGCCTGGACTCTCACTTACGTTAAGTGGACCAGTATGCACAAGTGTGTGTGTGTGTGTGTGTGTGTGTGTGTGGTGTGTGTGTGTGTGTGTGTGTGTGTGTGTGTGTGTCTTTGTGTGTGTGTGTGTGTAAGGTATTTTTGTATTTCTGGACATCATTTTCCTCATAGTGAAAAAATAAAGGAATTCAGGGAACCAGCAGTTAGCGTAATGGCTATGTCGCTGGACTCCCACGTAGTCGACCACGGTTCGCGTCCCGGACCCAGTGACTTAAAACCCACGCCGGGCGCGTGTGTGTGCGTGCCCAAGATCCTGAGAGGAGAATGGAGGAGAAGGGATTGTGGTGTGACCATCCCCCCTGGGGGGTGATTCCTTGCTTTCTGTCTCTATGTCTCTCTTTGTCTGTCTGGTGAGCGCATGTGCCCTATAGCAAAAAGCCTCTCCAAAAAATAAATAAATAAATAAAGGAATTCAGAGGATTTCAAAAAAACTTCCTAAAAATAACTATTTTGACATTCTAGTGTTTCTTTGTTAGTATTTATAAGGAGCTTGATGATTTAGTTGCCTGGGATTGATGGCATAAGGAATATACATTAAAATAGATAAAAAACTCTATATTACACTAAAAGTTCAGTCAAACAATCTTAGTTGTATTCACTTACTAATGATTATCTAGAGCCTAGTTTTCCTTTCATTTGTCATTTTCAATCATTTACATGTTCAATAAATATTTATCGTCTGCCTACAATGTACAAATAATTGTGCTATGTGCTAAGTATATTAAGATGAACAAAACAGACACAATCCTTACGGAATGCAAAGAAATGGATAACTACAATTTAAAGTTTGATATTAATATGGTCTGTAATTTTTCACAATAAAGTCCAGAAAGGAAAATTCCAAATATGTGAGGAATTAAACATTACTAATACAAAAGGCGTAAGACAGTATTTCTCAGGTAGAATTACCTGTGATCATATAAAAATGTTCAGTTAAGAAAGGAAGGGACTTGGGCCAGCAGGTGGCATGGTGGTAAGGTGCTGGAATTCCCACATGGCTGGTCATGGTTTGAGTCCCAGACCTGGCAGCTTGCTTTCTCTCTCTCTCTCTGACTTTCTTTGGCAAAACTCATGTGAAAAATAATATTAACAATAATAATAATAAATAAATAATTATTTATAAAAAAAGAAAGAAAGGGACTGGACAGTGGCACATTGTAAAATGGCATGCTCTCTGAGGCAGACCCCCCATGGGAAGGCTGCCTGTTAGCTGATCTCCCTGGGTACATTGGGCCACTGGCATGTGAGTGCCCATGATCTAGGCTGGCTTATATGGGGGTGGATTGTGGCATCAAGACCCAGTTCAGGATATTGTATCTGTCTCGGTCTCTCTCATTCATAGGAATAAATAAAACCTTCAGGGGGCTGGCAAGTGGCGTGGTAGTTAAGAACCCTGGATTTCCACATGGCTGACTGTGGTTTGAGTCCCAGACCTGGTGACTGGGTTTCTCACTTTCCCTCTCTCTCTCTTTCACTCTCTCTCACTTTGATTCTGTCTCTCTAAAATAAATAAATAAAATTATATAAAAATAATAGTTAAAAAATAATGAAATTTAAACAAAAGAAAAAAATTAAACCTTGACGCTTAATTCAGAGACGTGTATATTGAATTTTATCTAAGTCTGGAAGAGAAATGTGCATTTTTCATAATCTCAATTGTTTGGCTTCCTATAGAGTGAAATTCAAAAACTAGGGTGCCAGGTGATGTGACTAGAAGCAACCGATTACTCTTTCAGGTTACAAGCTTTCAAAGAAAAGTTTTTTTGTTTGTTGATTTTCTGTACTGTACAGGGATGTGACAATTAAATGTGTAGTTGTGCATTTGGAAATCAAGTCCCACAAATGCTTGCTATGTAAAAACTAAGAATAATTTCAGGTGTTTTATGTATCTTTGTTAAATACACGTAGAACAGGAAAACCCACCATGGTACTATGACTATAGCTTGCATTGCAAAATGATCATTTGGCAGGAAAATAGTTTCAATTTTTGATACTCAAAGCAGAAAAATTTAGGGAGAACTTGAGATCTCTATGGAAAAACTGAGTGCTGAAAAAACTTATCAACTTCAAAATAATGCAGCTCAAAAGTTAGAGCACATTCAAACCCATGAGTAGAACACACACAGGAGACAGAGAAAATGGAATTCCAATTGCACTTCAGTGTAGAAATGGGAAAGCAATGGGCCAGCTCCACACTACACACCAGAGAAGAAAGTCAGGCAGAGCACACCCACAAAGGAGACGACTGCCGGTTCCTCAGGGCGACTGAGTGGATAAAATCACACAAGGAAGAACAGATCCCACCCCCGGATGGTGGGATATTGAGGGAATAGGTCAGAGCATTAACCAAAAATATAACTGGCAAGAAGAGTGGACTGGGCTCAGTTTTGAGAGCACATCGATCCCGGAATCAGAAGCTGGGGCTTGAATGTTGAATGGAGTGGTGACTTTTGTGTACCGGAAATGAAGGCAGATAAGAAAGGAAGTGATGGAAACTAAGAACTACAAATTGGCTAGCCATGCAGGCTGGACCCTGATGCTTGTCAGGCTGACACTACACCACAGAGGAAGCCCAGGCAGCCTTTCCCCACTGACACGCAAATGTCTGGTGACACAGCAATTCATGAGGCTGAGAGAGAAAGACTGTAATGTGGCAAGACACTGTCTAAAATTCCCTGTGCCTTAATGCATATGAACACACGCACACAGAATCACACAGAAACCGAAAGCGTCTTGGTATCATAGGGCATACCAAAGTCCTCCCAATGCCCAAGAGAATGGACATTCTTTTTTAATAAATAAATAAATACCTCATTTAAAAAAAAAAAAAAGGTTTATTTTTATTTTCTTCTTCTTCTTTTTCTTTTTTTTTGAGAGGTTTTTGCTATAGGGTGCGTGTGATCACCAGAAAGAGAGAGAGAGAAAGTGAGAAATCACCCCCACCCCCACCTCGCAGGGGGGATGGTCAAGCAGCAATCCTTTCTTTCTCCTCCATTCTCTTCTTGGGATCTTGAGCACGCACGCACATGTGCCTAGCATGAGTTTAAGCCACCAGAGCCACCAGGTCTTGGACTCAAACCGTGGTTAACTACATGGGAGTCCAGTGACATAGCCATTACGCCAATTGTTGGTTCCTATTTTTTATTTATTTCTTCAATGACCAAGCAAGACAGAGGGAGAGAGATGGTACCCACAGTAGAATTTTAATGCCATGACACAATCTGTCTCCAGTCTTTAACCAGCCCCAAGTTATGGGCATGAGGGTGCCGGGCATGCCCAGACAAGTCTTTGGATATGAACTCGGGAACTTCCCATGTGGGCTAACTAATAGACTATAGGTTTTACCACTGTACCTCCATCCAGCTCAGAGGAATAGGCATTTTTTTAAATTGTCATAGGGCATGTGCTCTCACCAGAGACAGAGGGAAAATGAGAAAGCACTCCACGATGGGATATGTTCATGTCACAAGTCCTTCTTCTCCTTTTGCCATCCTGATAGGATATGAGATGTGCACACACAGGTGACTAGCGTATTTTTCAAGTCACTGGGGCTGAGATTTGAACACAGTAGGCCATGTGACATCTGCCTCCTTTAACTGCTGGCCCATAAGGTCTGTAGAAAATAGGCTTTGAGAAATTTAAAATTTGATAACTCACCCAAATACTTTACCACTGGCATAGAAATGCCTCCCATTTCTGATCGGGAAATACCCAAGAATGTTACCTAAGAGTGTTGAAACATCTTTAAAACGACTGAGAGATTTTGTAAGTTACAATAAAAATAAGTAGGGCCTACTAGTAACATGCCATCATGCTGGATGAAGGTGGCTGGATTCAGTATGGGCTGGTTTGAGTTCTGGATCTGGTGTCTTGTAAAACATGCCATGCATCTATGCATGCATGCCCGAAAATCCCAAGAAGAGAATGGAGACGAGATTGCAACATGACCATTCCACTGTGTAATACTTTCTCACTCCCCACCCCCCATCTTTCCCCCATGAGTGTGTGTACTGTACAGCAAATTAAAAAAAAATTAAAAATGAATTTATCAGTTAATAAGAATACTTCCCAGAATATGAACCATAAAGCAGAAGAAAGGGACCACAAAATATCCTAACAAAATTAAATACTAATCATTTACAAATATGAGAGGACAACTGAAAGTAAAAATTACAAAATTAGATAATGTCCTACCCTACTCTAAGCCAGGATTTTTTGCTAAAAAGACCAGTTTACTTATAAAGGAATTAAATCATGATGACATACAATTTGTCCTTCATAATAAAAAATAAAAACATGATTCTAAGACTACTGCGGGAGAATAATTATGAGCCAAGGATTTTATCCTTAGCTGAGTCATCCTTCAAATTTGAGGACTATAGAGGACGTTAACAAGCAAGACTCAAGGAGCTTTGTACCTAAGACTCGGAGGAACCAGCCTCATTGCCACTTGGTAATTTTCTTTTATCTGTCCCATACACACAACTTGTTCCTTAATGTTAAGCAGTTAAGTTTGTCCTGGAGTAATTTTTTTCAAGAACCAGTACCGTTTTTTAAAAAAGTTTTATTTATTTATTTCTTACATGTCAGAGACAGAGACAGAGAGAGAGGACCCCTACAAGAGTCTTCACGGTGCGCTCCACACCCAGACTCAGCTGCCTGAATCTTGGGTATGTGCAGACACACGCATTTACCTGACCAACTCAGGGAGGTCCTGGGAGGCAAACACAGGTCCTCTCCCATGTGGATCCAGTTGTGTTTCCCTTGCACCAGTGCTTGGCCCCTGACCAGTTGTTTTTATGGTGCAAATTGTACCCCTGTCTTTTTCCCATTTCTGTTGAATTACAATGATATCTTTATTGTTTCCATGAATAGGATATTGTCTTTCTTTTCTCTCTTGAATCTAAGAAAACCTATGAGGAAAGAAGGAAAATCGAACAACCTTAGAAGGCACAAGAGCAAACCATTGTGATTCCAAATTCAGGGAAAAAATTGTAGCTAGAGGAGGGTAAAAGGGAGCAAACAGGAGCAATGGAAAAAGTAATATTAGGAAGAATGCAAACAGGAAAAAGGAAAATATACAAAAAAAGGACACAAAGTGAGACACATGTTTTTATTTGCAAACTTGCCCAAAAAGGTCAAAGCAATCTCCAGGCAATCACAATTTTTGCTGACCTTTTGAAGGTCCTGAAAGCCCGTGCAGGCACCCCAGCAGGCTTGCCTCCAACACAATGATCTTTCACATTCAACGAAAAAACCTAGATCCAGCTACCGCTTAAAGTATAATACCCACTGCCGTTTGTAAAAATAATAAGCGTTTTATGAAAAAAGAAATTAAATACAACTGCATTAAAGAGAATAATAAAGATAATATCACTAATTAGAAATAATATTACAAACGTTCCTCTAGTTTTTTAACTATATGATAAAGTATTTTAAAACAGCATACATCCTTACTGTATCGGATAGAGGGCATGTGCACGCTTAGAAGAGAGAGAGGGGAGGTGAGAAAGCACTCTGCATGGGGAAATGACGGTGCCATAAGCTCTTCTCCATTTCTTCTTTTGGTATTTTGGGCACACACATGCACGCGCATCTGGCATGTTTCTCACGCTGCTGAGTCCAGGACTTGAACAGTGCAGCAGGTCACGAGGAATCCAGCCACCTTCACCACCACACCAGAGACTGGCCCCATAAAGCTTTCTGTCACCCTGTCGATCATTCTGTTGGTGAATGCCATAAATACTGGACTTCACAATCACCTCTTTTCCACATAACATACTTTTTACAAGTATTAATATTCCTCATAAACACGTTTCTAATCATTCACTGTCCCTTTTCCTTTTATCGATCAACTGATTTAAAACCCCTACAGTTATTATATATATATATATAAAATGTCAGTACTGCTAGAGACTATTCTTACCCATTATAAATTCTTGATATTCCTGTTCATTAAGGCGTAAAAGTCTGATCTATTATGCAGTTTCAAGATATCTCTATATTACTTTGAAAAATGGAAAATATTCTTTTTTTCCTTGCTCCTAATTTAATTAGTCCATATTTTGATATATCCTATCAATAAAATAATAAAGAACTAAATCAATGGAGGGGAGTAGCGAGCTCAGGAAAAGATCAATGCGCATATGAAAATTAAGCAGGCAGTAGCATTAGGAACAAACTGACAAAATGAGCTGTTTACATGGTGTCGGGGAAAATGCGCTTGAGTTATATGGTTACAAATAAAGTGGAATCAAGGTAAGCTAAAAAATAATTTGTAAATCTCATAACTACATTGTTAATACAAGGAAGGAGATGATTATCTTCTTAAATTTGGATAAAGGAGATCTTTGAAGAAAGCCATCGTAAGAACAAACCTTGAGATAAAATTATATTAATCTGGTCATATAAAATTAATCACTTATCTCCAGAAAAGGACACCATCATCAAAGTTAATAGGCACATGGCAGACTGGGAAAGTGATTTGCAACATCTGAAGCTGAGAATAAATTAATCAGATATCCTGTATGCCAAGAAAAGATTGACAGCAGCTTCCATGGAAAAAAAAATGGACTAAGGATATGTTGGTGCAATAAATAGCAGAGGGAAATCTACTAAAAGGCAAATGAGATGCTTAAAACCACCAGTAAAGACTAAATAAAAATTATATATGTAAATATATTTAGTATTATTTATATTTTGTGCATAATTTCCATACATTCTCAATATGTAAAATAGTGTCTTTAATCTATTAAGCTTATAGAAATAGCTGGATCTTGCCACACCTTGGCAGAAATGTGAGCATGCACGAACCCTTGGGGCCTTGATCCTGAAGAGTAGCACAACTCTTATTTTGTCACAAATCGAGAAGGAAAGTTACCTGAATCCTCTGCACTTGAAGTCCAAGCCAAAGAAAAACATTGGGACCAGCAGATGGCATAATGGTTATGCTGCTGGACTCCCACATAGCCAGCTGCGTTTTGAGTCTGAAACCCAGTGTCTTAGCACTCACACATGCATGCCCAAAATCCCAAGATGAGAATGGAGGAAAAAAGGGATTGTGGCATAGCCATTCACCCTGAGGCTTGATTTCTCACTCTCTGTATCTCTGTCTCTCTCTGTCTTTCTGGTGAGTGCACGTGCTCTATAGCAAAAATCTCTCTCAAAACCAAACCAAAACAAAACAAAAAAATAGATTAAAATCCCCTGTGCACCACTCATTGTGTTTCTGGATGACTAAAGCAGACATGCAGCACAAGGTCCTTTGTTCACTCCAATGAATTGATATTCTAAGTACAACAATTGAATACGACAAGTATGACATGGAAATATAGTTCATAATAAAAACATAAGGACATGAGGGAAGTCAGAGCTGTAGAGATGGGTGAAGAATGGGTCAGTGGGAAGAAGGAGAAAAACAGAAAGAAGAGGAGGAAAGACTGGGAAGAAGAGCAAGTGTCAGACAAGGGGCAAGCTCAAAGGCAGCAAAGAAATCGTAGTCTCTATGTTCCAGGGACGCGTTACTCCTTTGCTCTAAACCTGCATCCATGGGCCTGATTGACCATGCTCATCACAATGCTCATCTCCAGGAGGCTTGTCCCTAGGGAGTATAAACGCAAAAGCTGAGAGATTGGAATATGGATTGGAGGACCAAGTGGCCAAGGCAAAGGTGGGATGTCTGGAGGCATACGATTCTAAGGAACAAGGATATCCAACAGTCCATTGAGAACAGTGGCGTATACTTTAAAAAAATTCTACAAGAGCATCTGCCAAATTAATATTAGCCCCTGATAATTCAAGTAATTAATGCTTTGGACTGTTTCAGGTTTCATGAAAAGGTACATCTAATATGGTGACTCACACCATTGAAGGATTTCAATATAAAATGTCCTTCTGTGATTGTGACAAAACATAAAATAGCCCTGTCTGTCTTTCTGGTGAGTGCACGTGCTCTATAGCAAAAATCTCTCTCAAAACCAAACCAAAACAAAACAAAAAAATAGATTAAAATCCCCTGTGCACCACTCATTGTGTTTCTGGATGACTAAAGCAGACATGCAGCACAAGGTCCTTTGTTCACTCCAATGAATTGATATTCTAAGTACAACAATTGAATACGACAAGTATGACATGGAAATATAGTTCATAATAAAAACATAAGGACATGAGGGAAGTCAGAGCTGTAGAGATGGGTGAAGAATGGGTCAGTGGGAAGAAGGAGAAAAACAGAAAGAAGAGGAGGAAAGACTGGGAAGAAGAGCAAGTGTCAGACAAGGGGCAAGCTCAAAGGCAGCAAAGAAATCGTAGTCTCTATGTTCCAGGGACGCGTTACTCCTTTGCTCTAAACCTGCATCCATGGGCCTGATTGACCATGCTCATCACAATGCTCATCTCCAGGAGGCTTGTCCCTAGGGAGTATAAACGCAAAAGCTGAGAGATTGGAATATGGATTGGAGGACCAAGTGGCCAAGGCAAAGGTGGGATGTCTGGAGGCATACGATTCTAAGGAACAAGGATATCCAACAGTCCATTGAGAACAGTGGCGTATACTTTAAAAAAATTCTACAAGAGCATCTGCCAAATTAATATTAGCCCCTGATAATTCAAGTAATTAATGCTTTGGACTGTTTCAGGTTTCATGAAAAGGTACATCTAATATGGTGACTCACACCATTGAAGGATTTCAATATAAAATGTCCTTCTGTGATTGTGACAAAACATAAAATAGCCCTGTGTGAAGATCCTCATGAGAATAAAATGAGGAAATGATATAAAGAGGAGGGTTTTGGAACTACAACTGGAGCCCAAGAAGTTAGAGCAAAGATTTATCCCGCCACCTAGGAAGGGAGCATTATGTGTATAGAGGCATTTTAAGGCAATTACCGCAGTTGTTTTTGCATTGAGCAAATAGTCTGTTTAAGGTTCTCATTATACTATCTCATTTAACCCATGTAATAAAACCTGAAATTTGCCATTGTTATCTGTCCTTAAAGAGCAAGGAAACTTTAAGATGCCAAGAATAGCTCTGCGAGATAATGTCTGAACTACAATTATCTAACGGAAAGTCAGCACTCTTTAGATTCCCTGAATTTCTTCCAAGTAGAGAAAATTATGGAGCATTTTGAGGAATACTTAGAGTTATTACATGGCTAGGACATAGAGAAAGTTATTCATGTAAATATTTAAGAAAAATAATTAAGATCAACTCTTCGAATACCCCCAATAAGAAGATTCTGGGTACAGCTGGAAAATACCAGAGACATTTATTTTATTTGGCTTTATGTTTGCTTGATTTTATTATGATTTTTTATTTTGGATAGTTACTCTTAGGGACTGCTCAATGGTGATAACTCTTGAGAAGAGAATTTTGACCTTACCAGTGAAGGTAAATTGTATAGAAGTGTTGGAAGACCCATGAAAATGACTTTTACAATGGTTTAAACAGGAGATGATGAATCCACTTAGTGAGGCATAAATGACATTTGCTGAAGAAAGAAGAGGGATGTCAGGTACACCAGCCAGTCAAGGCAGTGTCTTACATAAAATCAGCCAACAGATTCCCTGACTGTGTCCAAGAGGGCAGCAGGAAAGCACTGAAAGAGCACCTTGTACTTTAGAAGTAACCATTCAGGGAACCAGAAGATGCCGTAATGGTTATATTGCTGGACTCTCATGTAGTAAGCTGCAGTTCGAGTCCCAGATCTGGTGGCTTAAAGTGCACACCGAGCACATGTGCATACTTGCCTGTGATCCCAAAAGGAGAACGGAGAAGAAGGGATTGTGGTGTGGCCATTATGGTGGCGATTTCTTGCTTTCTGTCCCTCTGGCAAATGCACATGCCCTAAAGCAAAAATCCCTCTATAAAAGAGAAGAAGCAGCAGAAGAAGAAAAGGAGAAAAGAGGAAGTAACCATGAAGAGTAAAGCTATGCTGACTGAATGCGTTAGCTTACACTGAGGACAGAGAATATTCTTATTTCTCCCTATCAGTTTTCTTTGATTTTTCTTTGCTGATAGTTTCCTTTGTGTGTCAACCGATAGTCAAGCAGGTCCCAGTTTTTCAATCACCCTCGGGCAGTAGAGAGCTGTTTTAATCATTGTCAGATAAAGAAAGGGTAAGTCTAATGGAACAATGGTAGAGTTCCACACTTCTATTTAAGATTCTCCCCTGACCTCCCCACTCCCACTTCTGCCCTGAAAAGCCCATCTCTCACTCCTACCCTCCTCTGTTGTGAGCTGCCCCTTCTAGTCACCTAAGCACATCCATTTCTCTCTGGGTAAAAGGTTAGTAGCAAAAATCCTAGCCGTATCTGATTGGGCATGAATAATCTGGATTCTTTCCTCTCAAGCAAAGCAGATTCTTAGTTTTCTGTAGCAAACTATGTAGAAGAATTAAATAAGTGTGTAGGCACCAGGTGGGAGGATTTGAACCAGAGACATGATCTGAGAAGAGAACGTGAAGTAGCACAATGTTGAGATAGAATTGATGAATTCAGTTATTCCAAACACTTGCCCACATAACTGGTGTTACTTTCTGAAGAAAGAGAGGCACTGATTTTTTCAGACCACTGGGTTGTCACCCCAAAAATTGCCTACATAAACTATTGGAAAGTTGTCTGCATAAATGTATTGCAATTCTCACATAAAATGAAGTCAGCAAAACATTTATTACATTATGACAAAATGATCTTAATACACTTCACATTTTCTTTTGTATTATGGTTCACACGGAGAAGATGGTTTTCTTATGGTGGATATAAGAATTCAGCATCATTTTAAAACTAGTCTCTAAGGGAGATGACTTCTAGCTCTAAATATTCAGTTTATTGAAATGGTCTTTTGAAATGCAACCTATTTATGAGTTAAGGGACACTCATAGGTGCTTATCACATCAAAAATAAGAGAAAATGTTCTCCAATTAAAGATAAAAAAGACTTAGAAAGTGCAATACGGGACAGCTAAGTAGAACCTGTGAGATTTGGATATTTGAGAATAAATGATTTTCTATGCAATATTAAAATGTGAGGTTGGAGTCATGTCTTGGTTTTCTCCTGTTCAATGTCTGTGGTTCTTGGAAAATTGTAGCCTACTGCAAAGGCAAGTGTCCTAATTTAAACTTTCATTCGTATACTATATTTACTAATTCTACTTGATTTTACTTAAATAGAAACAACCTCATTGCTCTTATAAAATCTATAGAATGAAATTATTTCAAATGGCCCTATCCAATTTCTAATGCAACATTTACTCAGCTTTCAGCTACCTAGAAACCACCATCTGCTAGAAAAAAAAATTTTTTTGAGAGGTTTTTTTTTTTTTTTTTCCATAGGGCATGATCAGGCATGTGAGTTCACTGGAGAGACAGACAGAAAGCAAGAAATCACATGGCAGGAGGATTGACTATGCTGCAATCCCTTCTCCTCTTGGGATTGTAGACACGCAAGCCCACACACCCAGTGTGAGTTTCAAGTTGCCAGGTCCAGGACTCAAGCTATGAATGGCCATATAGGAGTACAGTGCCTTAATCACTACGCCACCTGCTGCCTCCCCCCAAAATACTTAAGTACCTAAAATCAGGAACAACTTGAGGGTCAGTCCATGGAGTGATGGCTAATGCAGTGAGATTTCTGTGGCCAACAGTGCAGTTTGGGCCTCAGAATAGAAGCTTGAAAAACAGCCCAGGCATGTGTGCACGTGTGCCCAAACTCTCAAGAAGATAAATGGAGTTAAAATATTGTGTTGTGATCATTTATTAAGGGGGAGGGGGCGTTGCTTTCTTACCTTTCTTTTCAGACTCTTTGTCTCTCTGTAGCAAGCACACACACCCTAGGTTAAAAAAGAAAAAGTGGGACCAGCAGATGGCGTAATGGCTACATTGCTGGACTCCCATGTAGTGAACTGTGGTTGGGGTCCCAGAACTGGTGGCTTAAACTCATGCCAGGCACGTGTGTGTACGTGCCCAAGATTCCGAGAGGAAAGTGGAGGAGAAGGGATTTTGTTGTGGTCTTACCCCCCTGGGGGTGATTTCTCACTTTCTGTCTCTCTGTCTTTCTCTGTCTTTCTGGGGAGAACATGTGTGCTATAGCAAAAACCTCTCAAAAAAAAAAAAACTGTAACAAGTTGAAATGATTGTCTCTAAAACAAAACATTCTACTTGTAAAATAATATTATTGTTTCAGAGGAATAACATTATTGATAACACAATTACCAACCAATTACTAATATTAAAATGTAAGTTAAATGATGAATTTAATGTGTATATGTTTTCAAATGTATTGCTTTAATCTTAATCTTGGATTTGGACACTACATTTCCTACACACATTATCATTCATCATAGTTTGCTTTTGAAGTAACAGTATCAGTGACCAAGGAAACTGGAAAAATTAAGTTACCTTGAAAGGACTGGGAATGTGACAAAATATACTCTAACATATGCAAATTATTCTCCCTCTCCCTCAACCTCATAATTAGCTAGAAATAAAAAATTCACAAAATTGTGCTTTCCAAAATATTACTACTCTAAAAATTCTTATAATAATTGCAACCAAAGGGCATAATTCTTAAAGTCAAAAACCTGCTACAAATTGAGAGAAAATTATGAGTAGAAAGTGTTGTGCTAACATATTTACCATAAATCACTTAGTTTCCCACACAAGTTTTCTCCTATACAGTTTTTCTTACTCTTGTGTAAACTTCCCACTGTCTTTCAATCTCCTCTGCCCCACTTTCCTCAGCTTCTCAAAGACTGGCTTGACCATACAGTATGTCCAACTACCTATTTTTACTCACCCACTTTGGAAGCCAATGCTTTTTGGAGGCTTCAAACACAGAAATAAGTCAGATTCTAAGAATAACACTTTTCTGATTTTTATGTATGAAATACATCCTTGCAAAGAGGTCATAAAATTATTAGCTCTACATTGTATCAGTCAGGATTCTCCAGAGAAACAGAATCAGTAAAATATACTTAGGGTTCTCATTGTAAGTAAGTCAACTGATTGTAGATATTAACCACAGCTACATAAATACCCTTACAGACAACATCTAGATCAGAGTTTGAGCAAATCACTTGACATATAGACCAGACAAGTTAACACATAAAACCAGTCATTATGAATATCACTTAAATACTTATTTTTTTCATTTATGATCTTTTAATCCAGATTTTCTTGATTGATTTTTATTTTGTTGTAAGGTAGTGATCTGCTTTCATTTTTTTTTGTATCAATAATAAATTTGTCTTGAATTTTAAATAGTCCTTTGTTTTTTCTACCATGGGCTTACAATTCAACATTATTCAATTATAAACATTTTTTCACTTTATGTCCTATTTCTGGATTCTCTGGTCTATTTTATTTGTCTGACAACTAAAGATGTAATATCTTCATTTATATGTAATAAAATTTTTTGGTAAAATTATTTTGTCCTAAGTCAGTTATCCACAAGTAGGTATATCATGCATAGGTGAATTTTAATTTAGTCTTAAAATAATTTCATACTCTTTTTTTTATTTTTAATTTGCCAAGTTGCACATCCTTCCACTGGAAGAGACAGAGATTGAAGAAAAGAGAAAGAGAAAAGTGAGAAACTACCCTCCATTGGGAATGGTCACAGCACAGTTTTTCTCATTTCTCCTCTATTCAGGATTCTGGGCACACAGGCACACATGCCCGGTGTTGACTCTATGGAATCCAGCCACTTTCATTACCATGTGGTCACAGCCTGTCAACTAGAAGTGTCTGATATATGCCACTGTAGCTGAGCCTAGAAGTCACTCTCTTACTGTTCTTTTTTTTTAATTAGTTAATTAATTTCTTCCATGTGCAAGGTGAACAGAGAGAGTACCCCATAGGGTCTTGACATGATGGTCCAGCCTTAGCTTCAACCAGCCTGGGTCAGGAGTACATGTGCCCTGTATTCAGGGAGGTCTCCAGTGTCGAACTTGGAACCTTCCCCTGTGTGTTAGCCTCACAGAACATCACATTCAGACACTATGCCACCATTTGGCTCCCACTAAAAGTTATTCTTTTAAGACTATGATGTTGTCTTATCACTTTGGGTCTCTTTTAGCCTACTACATAAATGTTCCATTTAATTTTCAGGTTTTTTTTTTATTATAAGTGTCTGTCATAAACAGTAAACGAAATAAGCCTGCCAACTCCTTGATATATCATTTTAAAAATCTTTGGAATAGATATGTGGGCACAAATATAAAACTACAAATAAAATAGTCATTTCTTCATTATGGTGTTGATTTTTTTAATGGAATATAAATCTCTGGACAAAGACCAATACTTCCTGCAAAATATCGTCACAATAATCTTACAAATTCATTAAATGTCACAGGTTATGGAAAATCAGGGAGTTGAGAAACATATTTATGTCACATGCTCTAATTACTCACTGTGCTTACACTAGAAATTCTTTGTGTTTAATATGTACTTCAGATGATGCATTAAAACATTTGCATATGTTATCAGCCTTAGAAGGGAAATCTTTCTAGTTGTGACAACATGGGTGAATCCAGAGAACATTTTGCTACATGACTAAGTCAGTCACAAAAGGACAAATACTACATGATATAAAAATGATTCAAACTCGGGACCAGCAGGTGGTGTGGTGATTAAGGTGCTGGGCATTCCCTCATGGTCGACCACGGTTCAAGTCCTGGACCTGATGGCTTGCTTTCTCACTTCCTCTCTCTCTCTCTCTCTTTGGTCAAATTAAAATAATAAATGGATAAATAAATAAATAAATAAATAAATAAATAACTTTAACAAACTCAGAAATGGAGATTAAAATGATGACTGTTAGGGGCTGAGGAACAGAGAAATATGCAGTTGCTATACTATTAGTATAAATATAATAGGCAAGATGAATAATGAATAACAGTTTCCTATACCTATTATTAGCAACTGCTGTAGTGTATACTTCAAACCATGGCAAGAGACTAGATCTGGTGAAGAATTTTTACCACAGTTAAAAATAATAGCAACAATAATCTGAATGCCAGTTCAGGAAAGCTTCCTTGGTGCCAACTCCTTAGATATGCCCACAGATTTCTTTACTACTTCCAATTCTCCTCTCCTGTCTGCAGATAGCATTGAGCCCATCCATCTCCCATGTGTGAATCTATGTAGGCTGCTGGCAGGTCAGTACACTGGAGACTACAGCAATGGTGATGTTCCAATGTCTTCTGGACTGTAGTGTTTGGGCATCTCTAGGGTAGCTCAAAGTGAAAGGGTAAACCACATCACTTTATTCTTGTTTTTACCCAACGCCAGGTTCTATCCAGGTATTGCCTGTTCTGACTGTAGCTTTTTTTTATGGAGGATGAGAAAAAGAAAATATTTTAGGGGAAGCCATTTTATATTGAGCATATTTGAAGGAAAATATAAAACATTATGGTCTCTTGGTAAAGCCAAGACAAAGGTTTTTTTTTTTAAAAAAAACTATTTTATGTAACTTTATTTATTATTATTACTATTATTATTATTATTTTCCAGTTTGAACAGATAGAGAGAGAGAGAGAGGGAGAGAGAGTGAGGGAAAATGAGAAATCAAGCCACCAGCTCTAGGACTTCAATTGCAGTCAGCCATGTGAGAGTTCAGCACCTTTAACCACCATGCCACCTGCTGGCCCCACAAGACAAACAAAACAAAACAAAACAAAACAAAAAAAGAAGTATGTATAATTATTTGTACTTTGAAATTTCTTCCTAGCTATTTCTTTCTTTTTTTTTTTTTATGGAGGTTTTTGCCATAGGGAGTGTACGCTCCTTGGAGACACACAGAGAGACAGAGAGACAGAAAGCAAGAAATCATTCCACAAGGGAATGGCCATGCCACAATCCTTTCTACTCCATTCTCCGCTTGAGATTTTTGGGCATGCATGCACATGCGCCTAACCAAATTTCAATCTGTTGGATCCGGGACTTGAACTATGGTCGACCACATGGGAGTTGAGTGCCTTAACTACTGTGTCTACTGTGCCTTCCTGGTTATTTTGAACACTTAAATAGCTAAAGTTAAATAGGCTTAGTTTTCACCCTTTTATTTGTAAGTATTGATAAACTCACAATAATAACAAAATAAAACTTAAGAATTTGTCAATTATGTATAGATAGTAAAATATAGAACATATGCTTCATTTAAAAATGTATGGATTATAACAAATAAATACTAGTAAAAATAAATTCATAAACATGGTTTTAGAATAACTATATTAATATGTAGTTTCTCTCAACTCTTTTTTTGTAAACAAAATTTTAAAGTATTTATTAGAAAAAATTTCTCCTTATTGAAAATAGAATGTGTTGGGACCAGCAGATGACATAATGGTTACATCACTGGACTCCTATGTAGTCAACTGCAGTTCGAGTCCTAGCCTGGTGGCTTAAAACTCACTCCAAGCATGTGCATGTGCATGCCCAAACTCCCAAGGGGAGAATGGAGGAGAAGGGATTGCAGAGTGGCCATCCCCCCTGGGGGGTGATTTCTCATTTTCTATCTCTCTGTCTCTTTGTTTCTCTGGTGAGTGCACATACTTATAGCAAAAATCTCTCTTAAAAAAGTATGTTTTCACTTATTTGAGAATCTTTCTCAGAGCCTTAGTAACATTTTTGTACCCAAAGTAAAACAAACTCTCAATTTAACTTTTTCATATGTGAATTTTCCTTAGGCTAAAAACAATTTTAGAAAGAGCAAAGTGGTTTTCAAGGAAATGTCATCTCTTTCACACTTATATTAACAAATATGGCCCAATTTAATTCAAAGAAAATGCCAGAGACAAAAGTTATTTGATACCTCAATAAACAATAAATGCTGTACTGCTTTCTTATAAAATTGGAGTTAATCAGAAGGTTAAATATTTATTTTTATCTCCACTTCAAATGTTGAGGTGCAAATAAACTATGAATTTAGTTTTTTCTCTAATAATTTGTGTTTTCCCCAGCAGGGTGTAATTTTCCACACGAGCTAACCTGCACACAAATGGACAGAGTGGATCTGAGGGCTCATTGCACAGGAAGCTAAAGACAAAGAAAGAAAGTTTGCTTAGAGGAAGAATTTACTATGGAGGAGATCAACCTGGAGAGTGGTAGAGTTTAAGAGTCTTATTATTGTTGTTTAAGACCTTTATTAACAGGGGCTTGCAGCTTGTTGACTTTTTTGAAAAAAAAAATGAAGTTGTAAACTTTTATTACAAATTAAAAATGAAGTTCTTAAAAATCTCATTCTGATCAGTTATGAAGCAATTTAAAAGCCTTTAAAGATATGTTAAGAAACACCAGACTTTTTTAAAAACCAAGTTTGTCACTACTAAAAAGACACATCTTTAGGTAAAAATGATAAAAACCCATGCAGCATAGATAACATAGTTATCTGGTCAACCATCGAAAAGCAAGCACTTAAAAGTCTTAGGTTTTAGTCTTCTGTTCATTTCTTGTTGCTGGAATTTCATATTCACTTCTTGTTGGATAACTAACCTGGATGATTGTGGAAATGGTCAACTGGCATTTACTCAGCCTGCCCTGCTCAGTCTCAGGAGTGACAAATTCTCAGCTGGTGGATGGGCTGCTTCTGTCTCTTTGCCATCTTGTGGTTTAGGGTTCTCTGGGCATCTGCATTGGTAACTGAAGTTGCAGCCGCACCAGCTTTGAGGTAGTTGCTGACCTTGGATCTCCTTGGTTTTCCTCATCCTCTTTACTGCCATCCTCTCCTGGCTGTCTTTGACCTGGTAGTCTGTAACCCTGATACATATTCTGCGTCCCTGATCTATCTTGTTGCCCTGACCCTCATTGTCAGCACCCCATCACTCCTCCCTGCACAGGAGTCGAGATACTGTGGTTGAGGCCCATAGGTCTCTCATGTTGTAAGGGGGAACCTTGCCCTGCAGTGGGGCCTGGCCTCTGGGAGCACTGTCCTATCCCTTGGTCTTTTCCTCACTCTCACTATTGGGGTAATTTTGCTGGTAATTGCATGGAGGACCCCGAGGACTGGGTCATGTCTGTGATGGTCACAGTCTGCTGCGTATTGACCATCCTGAATTGGAACTTCACCAGGCCTTGAAACATTTGCTGCCTCACACCCCTTTCTCCTTCAACATGCAACTCCACAGTCTCCCCATCTCCTACCTGGTGAAGGTACTTCCTGGGGTTCTTCTTTATGGCACTCTGGTGGACATGTACATCTTCTTGGGTGTCATCTCTAGTGATGAAATCATATTCATTTCCTAGAATCAATCATTTTACTGTGCCCAAATCTCCGGCCATGTGAGGTTGCTGGACCCCTGGTCCCTGCATGGATGCCAGTGGTGCTGGGCTCACTGTCGGTAGGACTGAGGGTGAGGACCACGAGTTGCTGCTGGGTCTCAGCCTCACTGCTCGTGTTTATGCTGGTGCTGACTAGGGCCAGTTGTGGCAGCTGCCATTCCTCCTGGGGTGTGATGATAACTAGGCAGGCGGCAGTGGTGGGGCCGCTCAGGGCTTTCTGGGTCCGCTCTCTACTTTTGCTATCGATGGAACTTGAATTTAAGACTCTTAAAATACCATCTGCACAATTGAGGGGTACTCAGGCATTTAAACACAGATCAGTAACGTGACAATATTAGAGTCTGGGAGTAGGAATCTAGGAGCTTTTTTTAATGATGTCTCCTTGATAGATCATATGATTTTCTTGGTGCTGGGCAATCTCCAGGAGGGTGTGGAGCAAGATGATATCATCAAGTCTGTTCTGGGTAAAGAATTCAAGACAACCGCTAGGACTCCTGGATTGCTTCAATCTATATATGCTACTTTGTGTCTTGCAAAAGCTGAACAATTTAGGCTCTCACAGTGTGGTCACTATAGGACCATAATCACAGTGTGCAGAAAGTGTGGATTAGTCTGGAGGCAAAGACAGTATGAGCTCATCTTACTGTGTGCAGTAAATTACCTAGGTCTCCAGGGCATATTTCCTTTTTCCTTTTGTAAATATATATATATATATACATATACACATATATATATACATATATGTATATATACACAGAACCAATATGATATATTACTTTTTAAATATTTTTCTTATGTTTTACAAAAGTTTGTCAGAGGGTGTGTGTGCTCATTGGAGACACACACTCACACAGAGAGAGAGAGAGAGAAAGAGAGTGCCCACCATGGCAGATAGTCATGCTGTAATCCCCTTTTCTCCATTTCTCCTTTGGGCATCCCATGCACTGGGTCTGGGACTCAAAACGTTCAGTTGGCCATGTAGGATCCAGCTGCCCTGACCACTAAACCACTAGTTGACCCTGTAAATATTATATTTAAGACTAAACAATCACTGATTTTTTTTCCTTCTCAAGGGTCCATATCAATATGTATGTGATGGTCAGTCAGATATAGTCACAAGAGGAGATACAGGAGAGGTTCAGGAAAACAAAGTTTCTTCTACCCTGCTCCTCTCCCTATATTCTAGAGAAAAGAGGCCACTCAGGGACTCTCTGGAAATACTAAGGTAGGTCGGAAGGCAGAGGAAGTAGGAGCAGAGAGACCATCCAGTCTAGATGCATAATTTTAGCCATCTCTGAACTCTGAAAGTGATTTTTGGTTACCTGGACCTGAGATAACTGAGGCAGCGGAATATTGTCTTTTGGGGTGCAAGGGCCAGATAGAGGAGGTAGGGCTCTGGCTAGTTTGCATATTAAAGTCACGCTCTTGGCTGGACCCTTTGTCTCTAAGAAATGGCTGGACCCAGGAGAAGAGGCTCTCTCCAATTTGAAAAGTGTTTTAGACACCATAACACTAGAATATGTTTCAGACACGATAACACTAGAGAGAAAATAAAAGCCGTAAACAATCTTAGGACATTATTTTGTATTGATCATTAGATTATTTTTATGTCTATCTGAAATAATTTTAATAAATATTAAGCAAGTGCTATTTTATGATGCAATCATCTTTCTGTTAAATATTGGGAGGTGTTAGTGCAGGAAATCAGGAGATATGAGTATAGACACGTGTGGTGATGAAAATGTTTGAATGGAAGGAATGAGTGTTTGCAAAATGAAGATAAAGATTCGTGTCTCTGAAAGATGAGATTACTCAGAGGCAGGATTTCCAAGTCAGTGTTCATCTTTGTTGAAGGGCTAAACTCTGAGAGTTACAAATGAGAAAGGGGTCCACGTGGGGTACCTTCAGCTTAGTTCCTTGGGAAATTTTTTCAGGTCTGGATGAAACAGCATGTCCCTACTCAGGTGGTGCTTCTGATTTTGCCTTGTAGGAAAGAAAGCATGGACTGGGTGTGTATACATTCTGAGAGATTCCCCGGATACTGGAGGGCTGGCGGGGAGCTAGGTGGGCAGAGGGACTAGCACAGAAGCAAACTCCACAGTTGCTCTTGGTGTGCCTAGGGGTTAAGTACCCATACTTTCAGTGAAGATATGTCCTTGCCTGTTTAGTTCTCCGTGCAGTGCAATGAATCCCAATTACGCCTTATGACAATAACAAATGTACAACTCTTGGTCCGGGCATTGTTAATGATGAGAACTTCTTTCATTCTAATTGTTTTCTGATTGTGTGGCAGAACAGCATCTGCAAAATCTCATCATTGGAATGAATAACAATCAACCCCGTCCTTTCAATAGTGACTGGAATGGACCCATGCATAGTTTACTTCTAGCCAAGGCATTGAAAGACATTAACCAGAAATGGTCATGTACACAATAGGTAAGAAATTACTCTGATTTCAAATACCAATTCCTTCATGATGATTACTCTAAGAAATATGAACTTAGACTCAGCATGTCAGGGCATGAATAGATTTAATATGATCAATGAGGTGTTGTCAAGCTGTAAAAAGAGTTAAATCACACTGCAGGTGAAAATTTATGTTCAGCATTTTCTTGCAAGCCCCACTGGAATATGCATGCATGACTATATATTAAGATGTAGAAACCACTGCATCTACTAATATTAATAAGTGATCCATCACATTATTGGAATGCTTCCATGGATAAAAGCTCCAGCCAGCTCTGTGGCCTGGTGGTTAAGGTAGTTGGACCTCACATAGCCAACCATGCAGTTCCAATCCAAGACCCAGTGACTTGAGAAATATCCCAGGCAAGTATGTGTATCAAAATCCTGAAAAGATGAAGAGATGGAGAAGGGATTGTAGCACAATTGTGCTCCACTGTGGAGTGCTTTGTCCTTTCCCTCTCTTTCTCTGTCCCTCTGGTGAGGACATGTTCCCTCTACCAAAAAATAATTAAAGAATGAAAATAAACAAAAAGTCTTATACGATCAGGCAGTATGATAGGGGCACACAGTGAAAACTAGAAGAATATTTATGTCCAGATGCCTTCTGTAATCATAATAATATTATTAGCTCAAAGTTAAGTAATTCTTTTCTATTGCTAGATGTTGTGTTAAATGCATTATGATATAATTTCATCCTCTCAACACAGAGGTAGAAAATGCTGTTGTATTCAATTCACCACTGAGTAACAGGTGGTTAAGGAACTCACTAAGGTTGCAGAGTCACTGAGTGATAAAAGCAGAGACCAAGTAACTCACTGCAGAGCCTGTATTTAACTAGCAGCCAAGCCCACAGACACAGGTCTTTGTCCTCCAAAGGGTATCAAATGTCAATGCCACAACAAAAGGCATGGGTTTTGAGGCTGGGGGTTGGACAGTGGTACAGCAGTAAAACATGATGCTCTGTGAGTCTGATCCACAGAGGAAGGTTCTGGTTTCATATTTGGAAACTTCCTTGAGTACATAGGCCATGTGTGTGGCCTTGATCTGGGGTCAGTTAAAGCTGGGCATGAATGGCAGCATCAAGAGTCCATTGGGGGTGCTGTCTTCTGTCTCTATCACTTGTGGAGGAAATAAATAAAGAAAATTTAAAAGTAAAAAGGCATATTTTCTCCATTAGACAAAACAATCACTCCCTTTTATCCCTCAAAGGGTCACCTTTAAAGTCACCATTGGAAGTGATAATCTGTACAAAAGGAGGTACAGTTACTCTCCAAGTGAAGGATGGTAAGATTGCAATTTGAAGCAGATCTTTCAAAAAATAAAGACAGTTTTGGAGATTAGGTACAATTTATTTTGATTCAATTTACCTGGTCAACAGTTGTATTGAGGATATGGAGAAGACAGTGCCAACAAGTTAGTAAAAGTGATGGAAAGACATCAAGAATTTTGATACAACAGTGGTGAATGTCCTCAGGGTTGCTCTGAATATCCGCCAAGAACACAGAGTGTCAGGGCAAGCTAATGGGCCAGTCCCCAGGTGCAGAAGCACTGATATTCTCCACTGCCCCATAAGTTTTAGAGAGATAGAGAAAGAGTTTTTTTCTATAGGGAGCATGCACTCACCGGAGAGAGAGAGATAGAAAGCGAGAAATCACCTCCCAGCGGAGATGGCCATACTGCAAACCCTTCTCCATTCTCCTCTCAGGATTTTGGGGGATACATGCACACTTGCCCAGCATGAATTTTAAGCCATTGTATTCAGGACTTGAACTTCAGACAACTACATCAGAGTCCAGAGATGTAACCATTACACCACCTGCTGGTCCCATGCCTACAGAGTTTCTAAACCTGAACCAGCCAGGACTTCTGTGGAGGATCTAATACATCCTTTTTGCTTTAATTTGTCAAATATTAAGGTTTGCAACCAAATATCATAACTGAACCACCCAAGAATGAATTCCTTAGCTTACAGTAAGGTATATGTTCATTAAGTAATTCCCAAAGAACGTACTGAGTACCTGTTAGGTGTCAGATACACTAATGTGCTGGTATGAGGTACAAGATGAATAACACATCACTATTTTACAGAATCGAAATCGAGTGGGAACAATAGATAAGAAAAACTATCTGTAGCATAATCAGTTAAAATAAAAATAGAAAAAGAAAATAATAAACAGGATGCTGTGAAAAAAAAATGTAGGAGAGCCAGAAAATCCTTTTTTCTGAAAGGAAGCTCGTAATTAGAAAACAAGACATCATGGGAGAGGTGAGAAGTGAGAATGAATTGAGTGAATTTATACTTTAATCAAGAGAAATGGCAGGAAGAAACTTTTAGTCAGATAAAAACTTACGTGCAAATCCCCAGAGATGAGAGAAATCATTGTCCTCTCAGGGAGCTGAAAATGGTTCCAGCAGTTACCTAGATGGTGAAGGGATTGAAAAGAAATGGGGCTGTGGAATTATGCAGGGACCAGATAATAATGATCTTCATAAGCTGCTGTAGTATTGGAAGAGGGAAGAGTTTTATCATACTAAGAAGTAGGATTAGCAGACATCCCATGATGCAAACATATATAAAGTAAATAAAAGGTATGAAGCCAACAGAGTCTTGGCTACAAACTGTGCACATCAAACATAATCTCAAATTAAAAAGTAGGAGGATTTAATTCTCTCAGTGACCAAGGGAAATTTTAGAATTGGCTCACTATTGGCAATTTCTACTACTAACTAAAACTCTATAAAACAGAATAAACTGAGAAAAATGACATCATAAAATCAACAAAATACAATGAATTTGAAATAATAAAAGATGAAAAAAGGAAGTATGAAGGCTTATTTCAGGGAAAGGAATCACATTGTAGAAAATATCTACTTTGTAATCTTGATAGATTATAGCAGAAATTTATTCAACATGATAAGAATGAAATGGTGACTATAAACATATTATTGTGTATATATTTTATATATTATATATATATATATATATATTATAAATGTATTATGCATACATAAGAAACACTAAGAAACACAGGACAACTCAGATAGAAAAATGGGTTTTCAGTGACCTGGGGATTCAGGTATTAGATTCCCACAGGGCTACCCCCCAAAAAAGTAAAAGGCTTGATATGAATTTCAAATTCTCACACACAGAAACCAGATAATGTTGCCCTCAAGTACTAACAATCAAAGGAATTTACATTTTTAGAAGATTCTTATTTAGGGGACCAGCAGGTGGCATGGTGGCTAAGACACTGGACACTCCTGCATGGCCAACCATGGTTGGAGTCTCAGACCTGGTGGCTAGCTTTCTCTCTCTCTCTCTCTCTCTC
>NW_006159729.1:390246-448299 GCF_000334495.1 Tupaia belangeri chinensis | reverse complement strand
AAATTTAAAAATAAATAAATAAATATTTAAAAAATATTATTATTTCCTGTTCTTATTTGTAAGAATCATAATTTTCAGGGAAATAACCCTTCTCACATGCTCTTTTTTTGCTAGTAGGAATTCAAATAGGCCCATCTGGAAGAAAAATTATCAATAGCTAAAAAATTACTTTCTTCATTTTAAAATATATGTGGATTTTTTTCCTTTCCTGAATGTCTTAGCAAAAAATTTTCTATAAAAAGTGACCATTAATGTAGCATTTAAAGTGATAACAATTGGAAGCAACCTAAAAATGCAGCAACATGGAACTGAGTTAAATGCTGTGTGAGATTTATCCTTACGGAAGACAGCATGAAGCTTCTGAGACCTAAGAGGTAGAAGAATACACACTTCTTATGCCTTTTATATTGTCAAGTGAGAAGAGACTTTTTCAATGTTGTATGTACAATATAATTCAATTATGTGGAAGTCCTGGGTAACCAGTTGCATCTCAGTATCTTGCAGTAGGCAATTGTAAATTTTGTCTAATTTTCTGCACATCACCGATGTGAAAAATACAACTAGAAAATATTAGGCATTTATTTATTTTTACATATGCTTTATTTATTTCAGTCAGAGTATATTACCCAAAACTTCCATTTGACAATATTTGCTCATCTTTTGCATTGTTGTAACCAGAAATTATTTTATGGAAAATAATTACAGTAAGATTTAAAGGGATTGTAGCACCATCTCTTTAACAGTGAAAAGAACCTTGATGAATTTGCCAACACCTACACCTTCCAGAAAATTCTGATTTACATTAAAAACATCTTTTAGCAACTTTTGTGTCTCACTGCAGTTATTTCATTTTCATGCTTACGGAGATGGGAGATGTGTGCTTTCCTGCCAACAACTCTTGCCAAGGAAGAAATTGCTGATTACCTGATATTGTTTAAATAGCATCATCTTTAGAATCTGCCCCTTTGAAACCCACTGTGCAATTCAGTACCAATAATTTATGCTGCAGGCCTAAATAAATAGCATTAATTTTCAAGTTTCCCTAGAAGATGGAAGAGACTTTTCCTCTTTAGTCTAATGTGTTTGTGGAGAATACAGAACAAGACACGTGACACAATGGTGTCCCCAGGCTGTTCCTCTCATGGACAAAATCAACCAAAGACAAACAAGGCAAAATAAAATAAAATAAGTTAAATAAAATTGACTGGTATTTTACTTCAGTTTGATGGCTAGATATTAGAATTAATTTAAAGCTATTGTTATTAATACATTTTATAATATTAATGGGATTTAAAGGATGATGTACAATATTTAAAGGATGATGTACAATAATTTAAAGCTAGATTTTTTTAATGACAGATTGAAATCTTGGAAATCCTACAAATTCTTACACTAGCACTGGGACCTAATGGTTAAGTGAGCCAGGATTCAAACTACATGGCCAACCTTGTAGTTTGAATCCTGCCCTGGTGACTTAAGAAACATACCTGGCATGTGTACATGTCCTAATCCCAACACAATGAAGAAATGGAGGAAAACATTGCAGTGCACAATACCCCATTTGTGGGAGAGGGATTATCTCTCTCTCTCTCTCTCTCTCTCTCTGTCTCTTTCTCTCTCACATGCATACTCTGCTTATAATAATAAGAAAAAGAACAAATATAAAAAAGAGAAAATAAATTTAAAAGGAAAAATAGAAAGATATTTCTGATATTTTTAATATTTACTTTCCTTTCACACTTAACCATCTCATCCTTTTTGTTTTATATTCAAAATCCAATTTCCCAATTTCTTTTGCCATTAATGTCTCTCGCATCTCTACCCTTCCAGACTGATCTCTGCAGGTGTCAATTGCCTGGTCCCTCCTTCTACCCTTTCTTCTCCATCATGCTGACATGGCTGTCATGGGAAACTTTCCAAATATATACAAATCATGACAACTCTTTCTGCAAGCAATCCCATATCCTCCTGGCTCACTTAGAAGAAAAAGCCATAACTCATCTACAAGGACTGCAAGGTGTTTGAAAACCTGGTGCCCCAGTAATATTCTGGCTCCATTTCCTGCTCCTCTCTATCTCTCTAAGTCAATGAAATGACATCAGCCTTTTGGCTCTTCATGGATGACTGCCCTGAGCCTACTCCTGAGCCTTTACACTTGCTATTTCTTCTTTTAAGAGCAGGCTTCTTAGGTCCAAACATCACCTTCAATTTATGCTTCCAACAAGCTGAATTGTGACTCTTTCTGACATAACTGTTTTATCCTTATTTGTAATGTTTGCCATCCTCATACATTCCTAATTTACTTATTTAGTTTGCTCACTGTCTGCTCCTACAATGTAATGTCAATTTGATGAAAGCAAACTTTTCTATTTTTTCAATGATATTCATCATGCCTTGTATAGTACATAACACCTCATGTGTACTCAATAAATATTTCCTGAGTGAATTGCAGATGTGGTTTTTAAAATTCATCCCCAAGTATTTATGCTCTAGGTGTAGATGCTACATATCATCTGCACCATGGACATGTTAATGGTTAAATTGGGATATTTCAGTCCTTGGAGTCAGACCAGCTGAGCTCTAATCCCAGCTTTGCAAGACACTGATTGGGCCTCAGTTTTCTTCCTTGTACAACAAAGGATATGAATAGCACCTAACTCAAAAGGTTGTGATAGAATTGGATGATTAATCTTAAGTAAAATCATTTAAAGATCTGAGTAAAGGCTACATGTGGGTTGACTATTTTTAATTCCATTACTTTAAAAATTTTAACTTATTATCATTATTATGAGTGAGAGAGAGAAAGTATTCTCCAATGGGGTGTGATCACACTGCAATCTCTTCTCCATCACATTAGGGTTCAGATTTGGGGCACAAATATACACGCACTGGGCATACACATACTTCCTCAAATGGCAAGGACCTGGACTTGAACCCTGGTTGACCATGGGGGATCTATTATAGTGCCCTTAACTACTTTGCCACATTCCAACCCTCTAACCCTCTAATCCTTTTTTTTTTTTTTTTTTAGAGGTTTTTGCTATAGGGTGCGTGTGCTCGCCAGACAGAGAGAGACAGAGAGACAGAAAGTGAGAAATCACACTCCAGGGCGGGATGGCCATGCTGCAATCCCTTCTCCTCCATTCTCCTCTCGGGATCTTGGGCACACACGCACATGCGCCCGGCGTGAGTTTAAGCCGCCAGATCCAGGACTCAGTCGACTACGTGGGAGTCCAGCAGCATAACCATTATGCTAACTGCAGGTCCCCTCCTCTATTCCTTTTTTAAGTTGTATTTTCCGTGCCAAAAGTACATGTTTGAAAGGGAAGTTGTTGGGTTTTATTGTTTGTTTATTTCTTGTTTTGTTTTAAATTTTTCATGAGACTTCATATAACATCAGGTCTTGCCATACGCTGATGTTTTTTGGATTGACTCTGTTAAGTTCACAGCCTGTTGCCATGAGCAACATTCATCTCCTGGTTGCCAAAGAATAGCAGAGTCCTGGAAGTTATACAGAGATTTTTCAAAGACAAGAAGTTAGAGTCTCTCAGAGTAGAGGAATGCAGATGCATCTGGCTAAAGGAGATGTAATCTGAACATACTTGCCTGTACTTCCTCCTTCCAGGAGCAGTTCAATTAGACAAGTTTAATACATAACTCAAATGAGATCGAGTGGAATAGCATGCTAAGAATTAATTGCCAACATTTTAGACCTTTACTTCTCTGTTGCCCAAGCCTTTTTTATCTGTCTCCCACTCTCTTTAATTTCTCTTATTTTTCTGAGTATTAGAGATCTGTGTTATCTTTTCTTTTATTCCTAGAAATAATAAATTATATTTATTAGTATAAAATGAACAGGTTGATTATCACTCATCAGGAAATCCAAAAGACTCCAAAATTTTTAACTTTTTGAACACCAATAAAATGACATGAGTGGAAAATTCTACACCTGACCTCATGGCTCAGATCTCAGTGAAAATGCTGCAATACAAGCATATTGAAGGGCTGGCCCAGTGACCTGGTGGTTAAGTGAATCAGAAACCACATGGTCAAAGGTGATTTGAGTCTGTAGACAGTGTCTTGAAAACCATACTGGGCACATGTACATAGGTGCCTAAAATTTTGATGAGAGGAGGAAAGAAGGAAGATTGCAGTGTGACCACATCACATTTGGGGTTACATTCTCTCTTTCTTTTTCTTTCTGTTGAGCTATGTGATGCCTAACAATACAAATAAATAAATAAATAAATAAACAACAACAACGAAACAACCTCCTGCAAGGAGAGTATTGGAGTGATGCCTAGTGTTTCTGAGAGCCAGGAGGGCATGATAAACCTTACAGAGAAAATACATGTGTTAGAAAAGCTTTCTCTAAACATGAGTTCTAGTGCTACTGGTTATTAATTCAAAGTAACTATATTTAACAAATATATAACCAGGTGCCTTTAACAGAGAAACATGTAAAGCATAATTCTGTATTAATCAGTTTACAAAACTGTGACTTAGAGGCTTGTAGGAATCTCATTTGGTTTTCCCTTTAGGTGAAATAGTTCTGTACTCATTAATTCAGCAGATTACAAGGGATGGTAACTTTATGAAATACAACTACATCAACAAGATTTTACTATATTTTCAAATTATATCATAAACAGTTCTTCACTTAATAAAATATGACTAGAAGTAAGACAAGACTATTACGTTTGAAATTCATTTGTGTAGGCACTTACACATACCTAGCATGTTTCAAGTCACCAAATCCAGGACTCAAACTATGGTTGGCCACAGGGGAGTTCATCGTCTGAACCACTATGTCACCTGTTGGCTCCTCTTTTTGATTTTTATTACCTTGTTAAAAAAAATGAAAAACTCGGGGACCACCAGTTAGCATAATGGCTATGTCGTTGGACTCCCATGTAGATGATTGCCGTTCGAGTCCCAGACCCAGTGGCTTAAACTCAACACTGGGCGTGTGTGTGTGCATTCCCAAGATCCTGAGAGAAGAATGGAGAAGGAATTGTGGCGTGACCATCCCCCCTGGGGAGTGATTTCTCGCTTTCTGTCTCTCTGTCTCTCTGTCATTCTGACAAGTGCATGAGCCCTATAACGAAACCCTCTCCCCTCCCCCCCAAAAAATGAAAAACTCAAGATAATTAAATGACTTCTAATGGCAAAAGCAATGAAAAGATTCATGGTGAGCCTCAGAAACACTGGGTAGAGAATGTCTCCCCATTCTCATGCTGGGAATCCTAAGAACACATCTTCAGGATCAATGATTCATTAAAAGACTTCACTGGAATGAGAGTTGTTACACTCATGTCTGCCACTTAGTACAGGAAAACCATACACAACAAAATTAGGAATGGGAAAAGGCACATTGTAGACAAACAAAGTGCTGCTAAACTAGGGAGCTCACTGAGCCTTGGTGTCCAGGGATTTTACTGGGGTCAGCTGTAAAGGAACCCATGTGTGATTGACTTCTGTTACTCAAGCTTTAGACCCCCAGAGAGTAAATAGAAGGTCATAAACTACCTTGGTAGCATAAAACATTAGGACAAATTAGTTTAGGTGGCTCAAAGAACTAGGCATGCAAAAAACTCTTACTAGGCAGAACTTTTCAGCAGTTCGATTCTTAGCTGTCAGCCAAGAGCCAGACCCAGTACAGAAAACAGACCTTTCTTAGACATATTTGACATTAGGGAATCCATGCCTACCAAACTGACTCTTTCTTGCACATCCTGCCACTTAGGTTCTCAAATTTAGTCTAAGTCTTCATCTACCACCATGCACACTGGTTTTCTTCCTTTCTTTGTGTTTCCTTGCATTTTATAATTTTATATTGTCATTGGCATACGTGAGAAAATAAATCTTCAAAAAGCTTAGCCATTACAGAAACAGTCCAAGATTTATACCAATTTTTAAAAAGTTCTTGTCTAACTCCATATGAGTCAACATTCCACATTAGTAACATCTTCTCTAAAATATTAAAAATTGTACTCAGCAGAAAACACATCATAAAAGATAACATTTTATCATGATCGGAACTGAAGATAACTTGACTTAAAAGAGCAAGCCACAGTGTGTAGAGTGTACCACATAGCACAGGGAAAAGAGAATTTGTACTCCATTTTCTTCCTATTCAAGCTGCCTCACTGTATGAGTCCTTCTTTTTGGAAATCCTGCCTCCATACTCTGAAATGCTTTATATAAATGTTACTTTTAAGTTTGACTGGTGTTCCCGGTAGCTTTTAAATATTACATTTGAATTTAGAAACATAAGATTTAAATTTTTATAGGGAATTTAAAGTCTTCCACTTAAACTCATTTCTAATTTCATACCTACATTCACTATGATTAAAAACTTTATATTATTTTTAAAGATAGTCTAACATAAAAATCTTTGCAACTAATCACTTCTTACTCAAATCAGTAGCATCATATCGACCAGGCTCCACATGGAGGTGAGATGGCGAGAGCAAATTTGGAAATACATAAAAATAGGTATTGAATTTCTAGTCACAATCTAAAATGCCTACCAAAATTTTCTAAAGAATAAATACAATTTGGCTTCACATTAAACAATTTTTACAAAACTAGATCAAATGATAGGCCAACTATTTAATTTCATATGTAAATGAGACCACAAATAGTTTCAATTATGGTGATGTCTTTAATAATTTGAAACTAATTAATCCTTTATCCAAAACTAACACAAATTCTCTGACATAGATCTAGCTACCTGTCTATCTCCTCAGATACATGAAAGTATTCAAACAAGTACGTGTGTGTGTCTGTGTGTGTGTGTGTGGGGGGGTGTACTTATGAACTCACGTACATTAAATATATACTTTTTGGATCACAACCTACCACTACCCAACAGTAGACTCTCCTTCACTAATAGTCAATTTAGTATTTGAATGTATTAATATCTTGTTATTTATTTTTTCCCAGCTAATAAAATGTGCAAAGTTTAATAAGTAGACTAAACAGAATATTAGAGCTTGAGTAAATAGGAATAGTCAATATTTAGTAGAGTTTAAAACATATAAACCTTTGCTGTCTTTATAGAACATTCATAATCTCTAATAAACAAGAAATAATTTTCCCCCAAGAAATGTTATATACTGTGGTGTTCTTTTGATAATTTATACACAGGTTTCTCCCTTAACTGTAAGAATAAAAAAAAGGTAAATTTGTTTCAAGGCTTATAAGAAGGAGTCACATACATCCCCATCAGTCAGGCGTATTCAATTTCTTTTAGTGACACACGCATCTTTTCCCAGCCCAGGAGGCATTGCTAGGAATGGCAGGACAGAATTACCCTTCAGCCAGAGAGCATCAAAAACTAATAAATCCCGCACTGTTGCTTTTCTCACAGTCCTTCTCCTCAGCTGTTTTCCCCGGGGTATTAACTCAGAAATGAGCTGGTCTCACCTCAGGCCCACGGAAGGAAAAGTTAGTGGTAAGAAGTTAAGGAAAATATCTGAATAAATGTGACATTTTTCCTTAAATGTGGAGATATGATGTATATCATTAACATACAAATTTAGCATTTCATGTAGTTAGGAATTGTACTAATACAATCTGTTCTAATATTAAATTAGAAAACCGTGTCAGCTTATAGGATTTTGAGGGATCCGTTTTATTTTTTAATAATGTTTTAAATGCCAGACAGAATGTACACTTGCCAGAGACAGAGAGACAGAGAAAGATAGAGGGAGAGGGAGAAAGCACTCACCAATGGGGTGTGGTTATGCCATAATTCATTCTTCTCCATTTCTCCATTCACATTTATTTATTTATTTATTTATTTATTTGGAGAGGTTTTTGCTATAGGGCACGTGTGCTTGACAGAAAGACAGAGAGAGACAGAGAGATAGAAAAAGAGAAATCATCCGCCTAAGGGGGCTAGCCACGCCACAATCCCTTCTTCTCCATTCCCCTCTTGGGATCTTTGCTCACGCACCTGGCAAGTTTAAGCCACCGGGTCCAGAACTCAAACCGCAGTTGACTACATGGGAGTCCAGTGACTTAGCCATTACATCAACTGCTGGTCCCATCCATCCACATTTTAAAAGCCTCCTGGATTCAGGCTTCAAACCACAGTGTATGATCCAGCTCCCATACACACTAGGCCACAGGGCCAGCCTAGATTTTAGGATGCCATTTTGTTACAATCAAAACTCCAGTACACAAATACACATACATGTAGAGAAAAGCCCCATATTTGGTTTATTGTAAATGTTTGGGGAAAGAAGACCAGAATATTAAATTTACATTGTATGAACTCATGGACCCATTACAAATAATCACGGATCTAGGCTGTCACTGAAATATGTCATAGAGGTATGTTTGTGATTATAATCTTGCAAAGGAAATGTTGAATATAATTGTATTTTACTGAATGCATGTTTGTGTAAATACTAAGGAAAAATCAGGAAGAACTTAATAGTAACATTATTCATAGGCGGTAAGAGTTTATGTGATTTCAAAATATTTATTTTAATTAATTTAGTTTTAACGATCGAATCAGGATATTACCATGTGCATCATTTTCATAGAGAATTTTACGTTCTTTGGTTTGTTTCTTCTCTTCCCTCTACCTCAATCCTTTATCATCCATTCCCTTCCCTTGAAGCTTCTGGTATCCAACCTTATCCTTTCTATTATCCCATCTTTAAATATTTTAATTTCTGTCATAGAGTACAGACATTAAGTATATACTGAGTGGAGCTATGTTAAGTTTGTCTTTCAACTCTGGCTTAATTTTCTTATAGTAAGTCTTCGACATTTAACCATTTTGAGTCAAATGACAGCAGTGTCTCATTTTTCCTATGGCTGAGTAGCATTCCAATGAGTATACATAACATAATTTTTCAACACAGTAATCAATGCTTGGGCAGTTAGATTGATTCCATGCCTTCATGATTTCAAATAATGCTGCAATAAACATGAAAGTGCAAGGGTCTTTTTATCTGAGTGCTTTACTGTCTTTTGGGTAAATACCAAGAAGTGGGATTACAAAGTTATGTGATAGTTGCAGGATTTTCCTTTTTTTATTTTATTTTTTTTTTTTTTTTGAGAGGTTTTTGCTATAGGGCATGTGTGTTCACCAGAAAGACAGAGAGAGACAGAGAGACAGAAAGCGAGAAATCACCACCCACAGGGGATGGCCAAGCTGCAATCCCTTCTCTTCCATTTTCCTCTAGGGATCTTGGGCATGCACACACACACACACACGCCCTGCATGAGTTTAAGCCACCAGGTCCAGGACTCAAACCATGGTAGACTACATGGGAGTCCAGTGACATAGCCATTACACCAACTGCTGGTCCCAATATTTGTAGGTTTTTGAGGAAATTCTCTATTGTTTTCCACAGTGGCTGTTCCACTTTACGTCTTGCCAGCAATATGGGAGGGTTCTCTTTCTACCACAGTCTCAGAAGCACTTGTCATTCTTAATTTTTTTTATTATAATCACTTCAGCCCGATTTAAGTGCCATCTCATTGTGGTTTTGGTCTGCACTTCCCTTAGAATAGGACATGTTGAGTATTTCTTCTATGCATTTTGGTCATTCATATGTAATACTTAGAGAGTGGTCTGTTCAGCTCATTTGCTTATTTTTAACTAGATAATTCATTATTTTATTTATTTATTTATTTTGCTGGTGAGTGGCTTGTGTTCCCCATATATTCAGGTTATCAATCTCTTATCTGAAGCAGCTTGCAAATATTTCTCCCATTCAATGGGTTGTCTCTACACTCTGTTTATTGTTCCCTTTGTTGTACAGAAGCTATTTAGTTTCATGTAGTACCACTTGTCCATAGGATCATTGCTGTGCTTTATGAGAATTAATTGAAAAATCATTGCCTACTCCAATATCTTCAAGAGTTTTGCTTTTCCACTAGTAGTTTTATAGGTTGCAGATTTACATTTAAATCTTTTATTCATTTTGATTTGATTTTTGGTAATGATGAGATAAGGGTCTAGTATGATTTTTTTTTAGGGGGAGATACAGTTCTTCCAGCATCATTTGCTGAAAAAATACTTATTATTATTATTATCAACTGCATTATCTTCTGCCCTTTGTCAAAAATCAGCGCTGTATGTTTTGGGGATTTATTTCTGGATTTCCTATTCTGTTCTGTTGGACTATGTGTCTATTTGTGTGCAAGAACTATGATGTTTTGACTATCACAGCTATGTAAATATATGTGGAGGCCTGATAATGAGATATCTCCTGTTTTCTTCTTTTTTGCATGGTATTGCCTTGGTGATATGGGCCTTTTATGATTTCTAATAAGTTTTATGGTTGTTCTATTTCTGTGAAGAATGTTACCAATAATTTGATCAGAATATCATTGAATTCCTAAATTAATTTTGGAAGAATTGATATTTTGATTATATTGATTTGTCCAGCACAAGAACATAAGATGTCTTTCCATTTTTTTGTATCATCTTCAATTTCTTTCTTTTTTTTTTTTTTTTAGTTTTTCAAAGTTTTCTTTGCAGAGGTCTTTCACTGCTTTAGTTAGGTATTTTACTAGATAGTTTATTTATTTTTTTGTGTCTATTGTAAATAAGATTGCTTTCTTCAATTTGCTCTCTTCAATTTTGCCTCAATCTGTTCACTGTCGGTGTATAAGAATATCATTTATTTTTGTATAATGAATTTGTACTCTGGCACTTTACTACATTCATTTATCATTCTTAGAGTTTTTTATGGATTCTTTTGGGTTTTAATGTATATAATTGTATCATCTGTCAATAGGGGCAATTTAACTTTTTTCTTATGTGAATTTTTATTTTTAAATTTCACTTTCTTCTCTCATTGCATTTGTGAAGCCTTCCAACATTATAATGGAAAAGAGAGAAAGTGTGTCTTATTTCAATGTGTCTTACTCCTCTTTTTAGGGGAAAAGCTTTCAGTTATTTCCCATTCAGTATGATGTTAGCAATGAGTTTGTCATATATGGCTTTCATTGTGATGAGAAGTGTTCTCTTTTTTTTTTCCATCAGTTTGATGAGAGTCTTAATTGTAAAAGGATGTTGTATATTATCAAATGCTTTTTCTGCATTAATTGACATGATCGTATGGTTCTCATCTTTCCTTCTGTTAATGCTATTTATTACACTTATTGTTCTGCATATGTTGAACCATCTTTGTATCCCTGTTATAAAGCCCACCTGGTCATGGTATACACCTGGTCATGGTATACAATCTTCTTAATGTGCCATTGGATTTTATTTGCTAATATTTTGTCAAGTGTTTTTCCATCTGCATTCATCAGGAATATTAGTAGTGTCTTTAGGCAACTGGTTCCTTTCTTAAATCCTCTGGCTCTGTTGTGTGTGGGGGCCTGAGCTGGGAAGGTGAAATATGAAGACTCACAGCACACATCATACAATGCATGGGCCAATCTGCGGACAGTCTGGTACGTTGCTCTAGCTGCTCAGGCAGCATGTGGGACTGCAAAATCACTCCTCGCTGGATGGAAAAATCCCTTTCTATCTCCTATGAGATTGGAATGGAGAGGGGCAGTGAGTGAAATATAGGCCTGCCTACTTATGGTGTCATATTTTTCTCTGACTCTTATGTGATTTCTCTTTTAGATGTAAATTTCTTAATTTGTCTGATATTTCTTACAATAGCGTAGTTTCTTAGATCATGAAAATAATCATCTGCAAATAAAACCTAATAGTATTTAAATAGAAGGGGGAATGTTAACATACAGAGACAGGTCAAAGGATGAATGGCATACTTAGATTTTATTATTTATAATTAAAGTATAAAATCTACAAATCTATCTATCCCTTGTCTATATCTGTCTTTAGACATCTACTTAAGACATTTTACTCAATAGTAACAGACTACATATACTTTTAAGTGCACAAGACATATCATTAAATATAACCAAAATATGGGCCGTACTAAACAAGCCTCCATAAACTGAAAATAATTCTATTAATTCACAATATTTTATTTGATCATAGAAATATCAAGAGAATATTAAACAAATGGCATAGTAGTTAAGGTGCTGGACTCCTGCATGGGTGACTGTGGTTCAAGTCCTAGTATTGGTGCCTTAAAAATCATACCAGCATGTATGTGCGTGCATGCCCCAAATCCCAGGAATAGAATGGAGGAGAAGGGATTGTGGCATAGTCATCCTTCTTGGGGGGTGATTTCTCACTTTGCCTCCCACTGTCTTTCTCTGTCTTTCTCTGGAAAGTACACAAGCCCTAAGGCCAAAACTGACAAAAGATAGTATTCAATAACAACAAGACTATAAAATCCTGAAGCATTTCAATAACTTTCAAAATATGCAATAAAAAAAATACTTCCCTGTATAGTTTTAAGTACTACTTGTTCAGTCTCAATCCCTGCAAAAAATCTTAGTGCACCACACACATTTCTAGATAGGTGATAAGCATACTTTTATTTTCTTTTTCTTCTCTTGTCCCCTCTCATCCTCCTTCTGTTAACCAACACTGTGTTACTCCTATCCTTACTATTTCTAGTACCTACCATTGCATGCCTGCCACTATACTTTCCAAACTTTCCATTTCTGCCATAGAGTACAGATAACTGGTATATATTGAGTGGACACATACGAAGTCTGTCTTTCATAGTCTGACTTGTTTCCTATAACATTAAGTCTTCAGTATTTGTCCACTTTGTATCAAATGTCAGGGTTCCACTGTTTTTTTTTATGGCTGAGTAGTATTCCATAGAGTACATTTGCCACATTTTTTCAATCCAATCATCTGTTAGACATTTGGGTTGATGCTATGTCCTAGCAATTATAAATAATGTTGCAATAAACATGGATGTGCAAGTGTTTTTCCAACTGAGGTTTTTCTATCCTTTGGATAAATACCTAAAAGTAGAGTGACTGGGTCTTACGGTTGTTCTATATGTAGGTTTCTCAGGAATCTCCATATCATTCTCCAAAGTGGTTGTACTGTTGTATTAATTAACATTCACCCCAACAGTGTAGGAGAGTTCCCTTTCACCACAGCCTCGCCAGCAGTAATCATTATTTATCTTCTTAATTTTAACCATTCTGCCTGGAGTTAAGTGATATCTCATTGTGGTTTTGATTTGAATTTCCTTTATGGTAAAAGATGATGAGTATGTTTTCATATGCTTTTGGGGCGTTCATATGTCTTCTTCGGAGAACTGTCTGCTCAGCTCCTTTTTCCATCATTTAATTGGATGAATTATTATTATTATTTTGTGGGTAAGCTGATTGAATTTACTCTATATTCTGGATATCAGTCCCTTATCTGTTTGTTTTCAAAGTACCAGAAGGTTATGTACTTGACAAATAAGAAAAAGGGAGAAAAACACCTTCCAGAGAGGTGTGGACATGTTGCAATCCCTTCTCCTCTATTTTTCCATCCTGTAGGAATTTTGAGCATGTATGCACATGCAGTCAGCATGCTTTTTCTAGCTGCCAGGGCCAGAATTAGAACTGCCATTAGTCATATGGGATCCAGCTTCCTTAATCTCTAGGCTAGGGGACCAACCACAGATAAATTTTTTAATTCATGTTTTGTGGTTGGGAACTCTATGACCCATGCAACAAAAAATATCTCATCGTGTCTCACATTTGTATTGTTTGTAAGGAAAGCCCCAATTAAAAATGCTTCATTATCTTCAACTTGATATTTGGAGAAAAAGTTCTTTGAAGGCTCTTTGAAATAGTTCTTCCTGGTTTATAGTCGGCATGCACAGCATCATCTGTGGTTGTAACATTGATATGCCATGTTTTCACTTAGTTAAAAAAGGATAGGGTGATTCATTGGTCAGTACTATAAAAAATTGGCCTACCAATTACATGTGAGATAGCTTTAAGCCTATTTAATAGACACAATTTAAGAGAATTATTACCAAAACCTTAGAATATTATACCTTAAGTATGCGCTGACTGTGCCAGGCAGAATTAATTCTTAAGTCATTGAAGCCAACAGGAGTAAAACATTGGCTCAAAGTCCATTTGTGTGATAAAGAGGAAGCTGGGCAGTCCCAAGCAGCTTTTAGTGAACAGTTTTACTTTTTGCCCCTCTCGTGGCTGAAGCTAAATGAGCAAGAGATGAAAGTCAAGTGCCTGCAAACTGTATTTCTCCACTTTATTCTATTCTTTTGCTGAAACTAATAAGTTAGCCTATGTGGAGTGTATCTAAGGGTCTTTTCTCATCCTGAAGAGTAAATGAAAGAAACACATAAGCTCCCAAGGGCCAGGCACCGAGCTCAGTGAAAAGGTGATCACTTTTACTGGGGTGAACGATTCAAGTTGCCAGTACTAATTAATTGTATTTCTTCTTTTTTGAATTGCCAGAGGATGTGTGCTAGAGAGAGACAGAGAAGGAGAAAACACTCCCAGTGGGATGCAGTCACATTGCCATCCCTTCTCCTTCATTTTTCTCTCCTGTTAATATTTTGGACACATACACACATGCACCCAGTACATTTTTCAGACCTGTGGGAGCCAGGATTCAAACTGTGGAGGCAGAGTCATACGATATCCGGCTCCCGTTAACCACTGGACCATGAACCCAGTCCATATATTTATTAGCATGATAGAAATTTATCTGTCAGATTCACAGTAGGTTATGCATTAAATGAAAATATTTTGGAATAATTTAGAAGAAGTAGATAGATATAGATTACATGGCAAGATTAGATATATGTATCTATTACTTATGTGCATCTCGATTAGGGCTTCTTAACCTCAGTAATGTTCATATTCTGTAGCGGATAATTTTCTGTTGTGGTTGCTCTGTGCATTGTGAATTATTTTTTAAAAAAGACTTAGTTTATTTAATTTTATTTATTATTGTTTTAATTTGACCAGTGAAAGAGAGAGAGTGAGAAAGTGAGCTGCGGTCTGGGACTCAAACCATGGTCAGCCATGTGGGAATCCAGTGGCCTTACCACCACGCTACCTGTCAGCCCCTGCATTGTAAATATTTAACAATATCTCTGTTCTCTGCCTACTGAATATCAGCAGAATATCTTCACCATCACCCTCACCTGCTACAACCAAATGTCTCTTGATATTGTCAAACATTCCTGGGAAAGAGACGAAATTGCGCCTGTCTGAGAACCACGAACAAAATTCTCCTGTTTGGGAACCACTGACTTAGATACATCATCTGTCTTAGTCAGTACAAGCCTGGGTTTGTGATATTTTCTGCTAAGCCTAATTCTTGTCTTTTTTTTACGTTGTCATTATTATTATTATCAATATTTTAACTAAGACTGAATTTAAGATTATCTCATTTTAAGGCTTTATTTTGTGTCCTACATGCCCTATAACCCACCCTCACTTCAGCAACGTGTGATGTTTTCCAGCCAAATTCACACCCTCTGCACAGTGGTGTCTGTGAGCTCCAGTTCTTCTGGAGTCCTAATTATTACAGCAGCTTCCTGGGGCTGGCAGGTGGCACAATGATGAAAGATGCCGGACTTTATATGCCTATATGGCTATATGCCGAGCTGGCTGACTGTGGTTCGAGTCCTAGACCCTGTGGCTTGCTTTCTCAATTTCCCTCCCTCTCTGTTTCTCTCTGGTCAAATTAAAATAATATTAATAATAAATACAATTAAATAAGCAATTAAAAATAAATAAATAGTTTCCCACTGACCTGCACTGACTGGACTTTACTGAGGACGTCATTTTGTATGGCATGTGTGTAGAACACTCGAGGCATAATTGGCATGAGCCTCAAACAGCATCAGGCTCTGTGTGGAGTGTTTCCCTCTCTTTGCCATGACTTTCTGTGCCATGACATTTGGATCAGTCGTTCTCAAACTACATAGCACAAATCAAACAACCGGAATAGCTTATTAAAATCGACATTTGCACCACAAACCCAGATTTTTCAATTCAGAAGGTCTCTAGTAGACTGAAAACATGCAGTTCTAATAAGCTTTCAGGTGGTATAGACACTATTTGTCAAGAAACCAATGACCCTTCAGAGCCATTGGTTTAATCAAAGCCTCTTGATACAGGTGGGTGGATTATTCCTCTTCACAGAGAATGCATATGTCACTTTTCATAGTTAATTCCTTCGATGACTAAGATTAGAGTAGACATTAAATGCAAAACATCAATGATCTACTAATCTTTGTGAGGCTACAGTGAGATTTCCACTTATGGGGAAGTCCTTTTAAATTACTAAGAGATTATATACTAGGTGTTACATTATCAATTAGTGCAAATAGCTTATTGATATTGGGGGAAAGATCTTTTTTAAAGCCCTTTATAATAGTTCTTTCTCATTTGTAGTCTGCACACAAACCATCTGAACTCTGGGAAGTATGAACTTATATATTCTAAGACTGGAAATGAAAGTGAGACATCCGTGGTGTCCACTTCTCATTGAGGGGATTCCCATTTATGCCACAACAGTTTTTAGTTTAGTTTTGTTTTGTTTTCTTTTGTTTTGAGAGGTTTTCACTATAGGGCATGTGCGCTCACCAGACAGACAGAGAGAGACATAGAGACAGAAAGCGAGAAATCACCCCCACACCGCAATGGTCACACCGCAATCCCTTCTCCTCCATTCTCCTCTCAGGATCTTGGGCACGCATGCACACGTGCCCGGCATGAGTTCTAAGCCACTGGGTCCAGGATGCAAACCGCGGTCGACTACATGGGAGTCCAGGGACATAGACATTACGCTAACTGCTGGTTCCCGTTTTTAGTTTTTTTTAATAGGGGACGTGTGCTCATTAAAGATAGAAAGAGAAAGCACACCTCAGGAGGGATGGCCACTCCATAATCCCTTCTCCATTCTCCTCTCTGGATTTTGGGCCTGCATTCAAATACTCACCTGACATGTATTTCAAGCTGCCCAGTTAGGGACTGGAATTGTTAGGTCTACCTTGTGGAATCCAGCCAGCCACCTTTACCTTAGTGACCCATAAAAAGTATTGAAAAACTATTTTTTAGATGTTTTTGGTTTATGGTGTGTGAGCTTGCCTGAGAAAGAGAGAGACACCAACAGTGAGAAATCACCCCTTAACCCTCCTGGGGATGACCATGCCACTATCCTTTCTCCTTCGTTCTCCTCGCAGGATCTTGGGCATGGGCACACATGAGCCTGTTGTGACTTTCAAACCACCAGGTCTGGGTCTCAAACCACGGTCACCTATGTGACAGTCCAGTGACATAACTGTTAGGCCATCTGTTGGCTCCAAAGAACACTTTTTAAGTACCTACTTTTCCCAATATCTTTGTCCACAAACATCTAAAATGGAAAGAAACAAAAATCACAAGGTTTTCTCCCCAATTTCAATAAGCTATTTATATTAAAAAAAGAAAGAAAGAACAAGGAAAATATGTTCAGAGTGACATCAGTAGTTATTTTTGCCTGACATCTGACCTCCTCACATAACATGGCGGCTTCGCCCTGAAGACAACGGCAGCAGTATTGATTTTCCTGCCCTTTCCCTAGCTCCCCAAAGTGAATGCTGCTCATTTCTTCTGGAGTCATCAGACCAACTATGCACATTTTATTTCTCTGACATACTTAATTCTATACACACAGCTATGGAATGAATGCTGGGGTAATCAGCAGTCTTCTGTCCTTTATCACATTTCCTTCAGCACAGCTTTCTGGCACTGAGTTGTCACATGCTTTGTTTTGACTGTTACTTCACTATACATGCTGCTGATATTCTACAGAATATATAAATACAGATATATTTATGTTTTTCCACTATTGTTTTTTAATGTGTTGATCATTTTTTCCGTTTCTGAAATAAATATGCTCTTTGACAGGCACTGAAAATCCCAGCAACTTTTTCTGAAGAAGCTACCCCCAGGCATTTACTGCTTTGTAACTAGGTAAATGAGACCTTGTTGCTCAACCTGGAACTTTTACACTTGCTTGCCAGAGACTCCTTTCAGAAAAGTCATGACATAATTTTCTCTTTTTTTAATGCAAAATGCATCATGATTTTTCCAACAATCCAGTAGTTACTGGTACTACCTTTTAAGAAACTATCTGATATTGGTAACAACATTCTATCCAATGTTTTCAGCACAAATTAACAGAGAAGCTGCTTTCTTATGGGAAGCAATACGTTTGAATAACCTTTTACCTGACACCCATTGAAGAAAGTATGTCTGTGTTTCCAGAAAATAATGATGTCTGAAATGAGAACTAGAGAAAGTGCTCTCTTACGCATTGCCACTCATGACTATAGTATAGCATCCCATTGAAAGTTCAAAACAACTTTATGAAGCATTGTTCTTTGTGACAATACCTATGGACTTGGAAGACACATTAAGTGAAATAAATCAGACAAAGGCTGCATTATTTCGCCAGCATGTGGAATCTAAAAATGTTGAATTCATGGAAGTACAGAGAATGGGGATAGAGATGTTGGTTAAAGGGATTCAAAATTTTGGTTAAAAATGTAGGAATATGTTCAAGAGCTCTATTCTAATAATATACCACAATGACTATAATTAATAACAATATATCATATTTTGAAAATTGCTGAGAGTAGTTTTTAAGTGTTCTTACCACAAAATATTGTATATGAGACAATATCTACGTAAAGTGCTCGAGTTAGTTATGCTGCAATGTACACATATTTTAACACAAAATACTATATGTGAAAAACATACAATTTTGTCAGTTTGAAATATTAATGATTACAAATCATAACCAATGTCACCTTATAAATAGAAAATAATGTCATAGGCATGAGAAAAATCCAAAATTATCAATATCACAATATTATGTTTATTGCTGTGCCGGACATGGTCCCAGCATTGCTGGATAAAATTTATGTTTGATTTTAGTTTGCAAAATAAAACAAGTTGGCTTAAATAATTAAGTAATATATTTTTAATAAAAATTATAATTAAATTCCCAATAGAGCAGCAATATAACTGAGAAAGTTCAAAGTGATTTATTTTTCTGTAAATTTCTTTAAAATGTTTATTTTAATAGAAGGCAATGGGGTTCTGATATCTATATAACCCTTCATTAAATTTGTAGCAATAGATTGTTTTTTATTGAAATGAATAAAACTAGGTCTCAAACAGATATGTATCAGGAAAATGAAAGACTATTTTAATGTCCTTTTAGATAATTGTAGCTATTCTTCCTTGATACTAAACTCAACAAGTAGTAATTTCTTAAAATGTACTTGTAGCGTGAAATTATTGAACATTTCAGCCTCTGTTACATTAAAATCCATTCATCTATATTAAACTTTGATTAATTTTGCAACTTAATGCATTGGTTATTTGTATTGAATTACCAAGTTATACAGATTTTCTAAGTGTTAACATCCTTTAATTTTTTTCCCCCTTGGGACCAACTGACGGTGTAGTGGTTAGGTCACTGGATTCCCATGTAGTTGAATGTGGTTTAAGTTCTGGACCAAGCAACTTGAAACTCACACCAGGACCATGATGTGTGTGCACAGGATCCCTAGAGGAAAATGGAGGAGAAGGGACAGTGGCATGGCCATCCTCCAGGGAGTAATTTCTCACTTTCTGTCTCTCTACCCATCTCTGTCTCTTAGATGAGCGCACGCACCCTGTAGCAAAAATTTCTCTCAAAAAAATTTTTTTTCCCTGGGGTGGCTGCAGGTGGTTAAGATGCTGGATTCTCACATGGCCAGTTGTGGTTCAAGTCCTGGACCTGGTGGTTTGAAATCACAATAAATAAATAAATATTTAAAAATAAAATATTATTTTCTATATTATATTTGTTTAACATGTCTATCTTTCTTTCATGAATAGAAGAAAAGAGAGAGAGAGACAGAGAGACAGGCACCCCAAATAATTAAGCCACAGGCTGACCCCAAAAATGTTCTATAAAAAGCAAACTTTTTGCTGTTACTACTAGTTTCATAAGGAATGCTTTTAAGATCGGGAAGCTGGATGAATATATAGATATATGGCAGTGGATGTACATTTTTCAAAATTCTAATTATCACATGAAACCTCACATTTTGTCATTAGAAATAATATTGTCAAATACTGTCAAATGCTTTCTTTTAAATGAAGGGCTCACTGCATTGATTTTCATGAAATTATTTACTAAAGCATTAATTTTTTTCTTTTTTCTTTCTTTCTTACATTATATAAAAGTGGCAGGTCAGTAGTGTGGTAGTGTGGTAGTTAGGCCAGCTGGATTCCACATGGCTGAATGCAGTTTCAATCCCGGACCTGGTGACTTGAGGAACATGATGGGTCATGTCTGTACTTGCCTAAGGTTCTGAGAGAATGGAGGAGAAGGGAAGTACTTTCTCACTTTCCTACTCTCCTTCTCTCTTATGAGTGCATGTATCTACAGCAAATTAAAAAATAATAATAATAATTAAAAAGTAGCTATTTCAGGGCCTGCTCCATAGCCTAGTAGTCAAGGAAGCCAAATCCCATATGACCAACTCTGCAGTTGGAGACCTGGACTTGGCAGCTTTATAAACATGGTGGCTGAGTGTGCAGGTGTGTCTCACATCCCTACAGGATGGAGGAATGAAGGAAAAGAGATTGTGTGTGACCACATCCAACTGGGCGTGCTTATTCCTCTCCCTCTCTCTGTCTGTCTCTTTCTGATGAGTGTACATGACCTCTGACAATTAATATAAATTGCCTAGTTCATCTCACAACTCACTGATTAATGCAAATTACTAATGTAATTTGGTGGCAAATGCGTTCATTCTTGAGAAAGTATCAACTGTGTTGCACTACTGACTTTTTTGCCATCAATGCAAATGTCAACTTAGTGAAAAAAGTAAAATAAAACAAATGTGAATATAGCTTTGAACTCATGAACTCGATAGAAATATTGTAAGATCTTCCAGATGTATAAAGGCCAAACTGTGAGAACCACTGCTTCAGAATATATGCTTGAATTATCTGATATTTAATAGGGTATATGTCATTTCAAATTTATTAAGTTGTGCCAGGTTGTCTGGTTTATTAAGTGATTATGTAGCAATTTGTATTTTTTCATTGTTTGTCCTCATAAGTGAGCAAATAAGTTCCTATCTGATGGGTTTGATGACTCAAAATATATATCCATCTATATTAAATATTCTTAGAGATTGTCCAACTATTTTGAAAAACAACGTTTTCTTTTTTTTTTATTCCTGTAACATATATATATATATAATTTTATTTTCATATTAATTTTACATTTTAATAAAGTTTCCATCATACTAAATATATATATATATATATATTATTTTAAGCAGAAAACTACATGTATTTTGTCTGTTAAATATTTTCCTTTGAAAAACTACATTTTTAATATAAAGTTTTATCAATCATTTATGAATGACTGATTCTTCACATCTTCTGCAATGCTATATGTAATCAATCTATTTTTTTAAATTACTAATTAAGGAACACAGACCCTAATTTTTCTTTGTTTTAACTTGCCTTGCCTTGATCAATGGAGAGGTTAGTAATTCATCTTAAGTTGTCCATTTTCATTAATTTTTTCTGTGAATTGCTTGGTTATATCACCTGCTCACTTCTTTTTTGGATTGATTAATTTTCCTTACTCACTTTAAGGCCTTTTGAATATAATTTCTATGTTTTGTTTCTATTACATACATTTCTTCTAATCTCTTAAATTTGTTAACAGTTCCTTACTTTATATAAAATATAAGCTTGTCAATAATTCTGCTATTTCTCTTCAGCTTTGTCCCTGGCTTCTTACACCCATACAGTTTATTTTCAGTTCTCATATTTTCATTTAACACTTTCATCAGTTTTTTTCTTCCTTTTTATATTTAATCTACTTAGCATTTATTTTTAAATATAGTGTGAAGTATCTTTAAGGAATAAATTTTTACATATCCTGTTGAGACATCTCTCTTGATGTATTTTCCACATAACGTTCTGTGTATTTTATCTGAATTGACATAGCAGAGAAGGTAGGAGAAATATAAAGTTGAAAATATTTGAAAATGGCTCAGTTCACTAAAATGCTAAGTTTACATTTTCTTATACCATGAATACTTTGAGTTCAGGTAGCATCAGTTGATTGGCCAAGGAGGTCTATTTCTTTTAGTGGAAAGTGAGAGTTAACAATTCAGATTAAGAAGTAGAGGCTTGGACCAGCAGATAGCGTGGAAGTTAAGGTGGCTGGAAACCACATGACCAAGTGTGGAGTTTGAGTCCTGGACCCAGTAGCTTGAAAAGCACGCTAGCATGAGTGCCTACATACCCAAGATCCCAAGAGGAGAGTGGAAGTGAAGGGATTGAGATGTGGCTATTCCCCCAGGGCATGCTTTCTCACGTTCTCTATCCTTGTTTTTCTCCAGCAAGTGCAGTAGCCTTTTAGCCAAAAATAAATAAATAAATAAATAAAGAGAGAAGAAGAAGACATAGAGGTTTCAGGCATGTTGACTGTTTCTCTGATGTCTCATCTTTTAATTACACTCAGTGAGCAGTTCAGAAAAATATACTTTCAAAAATCATGAATTCATACTGATGGTTGTAGTTCAAATTTACCACTGCTATGTACTTTTTATTGTATTTTCTGCTTAATAAATAATTGTACTTCTTTGTGGGCTACAGTATCATTTTTCAAATGGTGTATACAATGTGTAATAATCCAGTCAATGATAGAACATTACATTGTGTTGTGCTTTAGGTTTCTGTTCTTTTATTTTTACTACTTTTGAGTTTAAATTTTCTAGCTTTTTTCTTACACTGAAACCTTGGTTTCTAATGACACTAATATATTTATATATATGTGCTTTATCCTTCAGTGTGCATAATTTACAATAGTAATATAACTCTTAACAATAAACCTTCTAAGTGCAATTTTAAGATTCACTTTGCAGTTATTTTTGTTCTTGAAATACATCTGCTAAGAATGGACATATTTGTTTTGTTTCCTTGAAATAATTCTTTTCTCTGGGTAGATATACTGAAGAAGTTTATATACCACTGGACTCATTTGTTTCTGTTTTATTTCAAGGTTTGCTGTTTTATATTTTTGAGTGTGTCATAAATTTACTAGGGTCACAAGGCAAGACTGTATTCACTGGTATATTCAGAGAAATTTTCTTTCATGCCTGTTGCCTCTGTTTTATTCCTTGACCTCTAGAATGTAATCATAAATTTAATCATATTCCTACTTTTTATAAAACCTTCTTTAAATTTAGCAACAATAAATTAATAGACAGAAAGCCATTTTTTTTTTAGCTTGTGGAAGATACATGTGCTCATTAGAAAGAGAGAGAGAGAGAGAGAGGGAGAGACAGAGAGAGAAAGTGAGAACGAGTCTCCGTGAGAGATGGTCACATTGCAATCATTTCTCTGTTTCTCCTTTATGGATTTGGGGCATGTGTGCACATATACCTAGTGTTTCTCAAGTGGCCAGGTCCAGTACTCGAACCACATACTTGGCCTTGTGGGATCTAGCCGCCTTAACCACCATGCCACCTGCTGACCTTATAAGGATACTTTTATGTCTCCTTGTTTCTTATATAAAGGTAAAATACTATGTAATACTATGTATCTTTGGTCTATTCCACAGTTTGTCAAGTTAACTTAATGAAATACCCTACCTAGAGATGTTCTCACATGTTTGAAAACCTGAAGACTTCCCTGTATGAATGAGCTTGCTTCGTTCAACGTCCTTCATGGACGGCCTTTCAGTTATTTCCATGTTCCAGATATTACAGAGAGTGCTGCAGTGGGGAACTCCATTGTTTGCCTCATAGTTGAACAACATCCCAAGTTTCCTTGATTCTTCGGATGACATGCGCCTGCCTCCTGTGCTGTTTCCGTAGGCCGTCTTCTGTGTGTGGTGCTTCTTTATAGTCGAAATCCCATTTCCCAGCTACAGGATACTGGCTCCAGCTTTAAAAAAATCAGATTATATTAACTTTTAACATCATTCGGTTTATTTATCGTGAATAAATTGCTTTATGGACTCAAAAATAGACCCCAGCCGTTCGAATACCATTTTAATTCTTGCTTCAAAATTTAGGCTTCTGGATATTCCAGATCTCTGGAATCCTCAAAATTTATACCTTTCTTTAATTTGTTTTAACATGTACCTGAGATATATTTTTTTGTAAGCATTATATTCGCAAATTCATAGCAGTTATTTCTACAACTCTTGCGTGGAGTTTGTACACACACTTTTTACTCCTATACTCTTAGACGTGTTTACCCTCATTCCTTGACATGAATTTACATTGGGTTGAGATATCCATATTGATCTATCCAACCATAACAATACTATACAAATGTAAATGTCTTCCTGATTATGAAATTGTGTTCTAATCCCTTGCTGTTTTCACTACAGATTCAGTTCAAAATATATTGGGTGACTAGTGTGTATCTCAAGAACATGCCTTGTTTTAATATATTCCTGTAGAACCTTTTCTCATTTGTAAATGTTACAAATTATCCTAAGTGGGTAGATAGATGTGAGAGCTCAGATAGCTGGGAATGGAAATTTCATTTTGTAGTTATCTTTAGTTCAGTTTAGCTTTAATTTATTAACAACTATATGTACCAAAAGAATACAATATTGTGTTTTTTTCACAGATTAAGGAAAATTTGTGAGAAAAGAAAAAATAATTATCACACGTTCTTTCTTAGAGTCGATTTTTACAAATGCAGTTAAGTAAGCATTGCCCAAAAGGACATTCTAAGAAATATTATTGAAGAATCGAATAAATATATATGTGTGTGTGTATATATAAAATCCATTTTCAATAAATCTTCAGAATGCTGTCACTCAGAGGTTAATAATAAATTAGTAATTACAAGTGGTTCTCCAATAATGTTTAGTTTAATTTAATTTAATTTTATTTAACACAACCTCATAAACTTCGAGAGCACAGAGTGCTATTTTTTCAAAGCATGATTGCATAGATCAATCATTTATTTATTCAAAATATCCCTATTGAGTGTTGATTTTGGTGTGGGAAGCCAAAACATGACTCTCGAAAATATATTTTGAGATAACTATTCAGAGAGGATGCTGATAAAAGATTAGCTCTAAAACAAAGTAACCTTTTGTAAAGTAAATTTACACCAATTTACAGAAAAGTATGGTGCAAGCAGACTTTCATGGTTCTACTCCCTTTTCGCCTAGGAAAACTGCATCCAGAGGAAAATGTAGTAAGATCTGCTTTAACCAGACTGACTCCATCTTGGTCTTTAGCCAGAATGACTCCAACTTGTTAATCAACTTTTCTTCTTCTTCTCAATTTAATTGTTTGAGTTCTCTCTTAGGAAATCCAGAGAGAAGACCACACAGATGGTGAATTTGAAGCTCAAAGCAATGAGTAATGTTCTACTCCAGAGAATGTTTCTCGCCAAAACCATTTAGAGGTTTGCTTGAACTCCCAGCTAAAAAGTTAACATGACGTGCTTTCTATTCTGTGCATTGCTGCTATCCTTCAACCTCTTCCTTCCCTTGCAAAAGAATTTGTAAGTTGGCTGAAAAGTTGATATTTTTATGTCTTCTTGGTGTAGCCACACTCTAACAAGTTCTCCTTTTCTCTCTCATCAGCAACTTTCATTCTCTGTGTTGTGTTGAGGGGCTAAAGGTCAGCTCTGCTTTGGAACCCTGGAGCAGGATCTAGGGTGTTTTGACTGGCAACAAAAAGAGATTAGAGGTCTCACACCTGGCCCAGAAAATCTAATCAGTCTGTCCATCTTGTCTCCTCTTCTTTCAAAGTTTAACTCAAAGCCTCTATTTTTCTTCTCTGTAACATAAAACCTCCAGTCACCTTGACCTCCTTTGAGTTTCATATGTGCTGAACTTCATGTGCATATATGCATAATTTTAATAACTATATATGCATATTCCTGTTACTCTAGTTGCCACTTAATTTCATAGAATAAAAATTATTGAACTTTCGAAGCAAGGGAGAATATTTTTAAACTTCCTTACAATGTATACATTCAATACCAGGGAATGGGAAGTCCTCGGTGAGTTGAAAACTCAGATTCAGTTCTCAATTTCAGAAAGCTGAATGTTCCTTTTCTCCCTCTTTAATTCTCTCTTTACCTCAAAATACAGCTGTTTCTCATGTCACTGACATTTCATATAAGGACTAGTAATAAACATGAAAATAGAAAAATGCAAGACTTACCACATACTTGATCTCAAAATATTAGAAGTTCAAAACATTTATTAAAGTTTTAATTAATACAAATATTTATAATTAATCTCAAAATTGTTATAAGCAAGGACTTTAGGTTTTCTTAGCTATATGTGCACCAGAGAGCCATTTGATCTGACTAATGATGAGGTAGAGTTTCATAATGCCGATGATATTTTTTCCAAGGGCTGTATATGTTTCTTCCGGCTTTTGTGAAATTAAACATTAGCTAACAGTTGAAGGGACTCTCTTACTTGACTGCTGGTATCTGACTTCCCTCTTCTGAATTGAAGAGAGAAAAAAAATTAGAAATATTCAAAGATTCTCCATGCTTCAAAGCTTTGAAGGAGGGAGATATGCCAAGTTGGCAGGAATACATTACCATATCAAAAATCCTCTAAAACAAATTGTAGAGAGTTTTTTTTCTTTTTGCCTGAAGATAATGTTTAAGCGAAACCTTAAACATTGTGATTTTTATACATTATTATTGATAGATTCCATTATGACCAAACCTTAGCCACCATTTGAAGAAAGAGATAAAAGAAATGAAAATAAGAGTTTTTAAAAGAGAGTGTAAGTTTAGCAGTTAGAACTCAGTTATGCAGCAATATACCTTTTTTTCCCAATTACACTGATTATCTGTTATAAGCTTTGATTCTTTGATTGCCAAAATTGTACTCAGTGCTATCTAAGTAAATGCAATCAAGCTCAGATTCCTCAGCTATTTCAATCATCGGAGGGTATCCCTTGTGCTTCTCATCCCTCCGGATTTTTAGCCACCCATCATCTCACCATTGTAGAGAAAAGCTTATCTACTCCCTGCCTGAGATGTCTCAATCCTTTGCAACCTCACTCCTCCACACACACTTCGTCCTATGTGGTCTCTACATGCGTCAGCCTGTGAAAACATGGCTGAGGCAAAAGCAAATAAAACCAATAATTTATTTGGGTCAAAGCGAAGATGATTTTTCCAGATACAAAGCATCCACATTGCCTCAAATAAAAGTCTGAAATCAATGCTAGTTCTTCAATTGTTTCATTTTACTGACCTCGCACATCGGAGCTTCAAATATAAAAATTCACTGCCCTGTTCTCAAGCCACTCTCTTACATCTGTGGTCTTACAGTCAAGTGTTGCTCTCAAATCCTGGTATCCCAAGGGGTCCTTAACTCAAATATTGCAGGCAGAAGAAAAAATTCGACTGTCATAAATCATTGCACTGATAAAAATCTGATGTTAAAAAATTCTATACTTTATGGGACCAGCAGTTGGCATAATGGCTATGTTGCTGGACTCTCATGTTGTGGACTGCGGTTTGAGTCCCAGATCTGGTGGCTTAAACTCACGTCAGGCACATGTGCATGCATGCCCAAGATCCTGAGAGGAGAATGGAAGAGAAATGATTGCAGCATGGCCATCCCCCCGGCGGTAGAGGGGGTGTGATTTCTTGCTTTCTGTCTCTCTGTCTCTGTCTTTCTGGTGAGTAAAAACCTGTCAAAAAATAAATTGTATACACCTTACTCTTGACTTCTGAGTTTTCTACTAGTAAACCTTAAGTGCTTTACTTATTTTCAGCTTTAGATTTATAATCCAAAAAATAAAATGGGGGGGGCTTTAAAAAGTTCATGGAAATGCATATTATGAAAAAACAATGTGAATTTTAAAACTGTCTTGTTACAAAATAAACTTGTACTTTAATAATATTTTTGCACAAGCTTTTAGAAGTTCTCTTATAATACTAATGATCGTTTCTATCTACTGAGTTTGGCCTCTTCTTTACATTAAATACTAACTAAATGGAGTGAGTATGATGTCCCTGTTTTGTAGAACTTATGAAATAATCATCCTTAGTGCATTATTGACACATAAATAGAAAGCATAATGTTCACTATGAGCAAGATAGTTAAAAAGTAAAACTTGAAGAGCACACTTCAAAATGTTTAAAAAATGTATTCATTTATATGTTGCATATTTTCCTTGGTAAAATTCTAAAGCACTATCTATTAAAATATATAATTTTATCTCAATGAACTATGACATAGCTCTTTTATTCTTTGCTCCATCTTTTAGAAGGTTGTAATTAAGAATGTATTAATGTTACTATATAAAATAAAATGAAAGTTCTATTAGTAATTCCTCACTAATTAATAGACTTTTCTTCTACAATTTATTGTGGGAAATTTACTTTTTCTAAGATTTCTTAATGAGTAGTAAACTTATTTCTCTATTTTCAAAATATGCCCCTACACCTGAACCCATGAAAGTTTCTTTGGTAATAATACCATTTCCCCATCCATTTGTCTTGAGACCAATATGAACTTTGGGGATTGACCCATATGGGTGTTCTCAATCCAGAAGAGTCTTTTTCTAGAGACAATGTTGTTGTGATGTCACAGAAGCACTAGGTGGGATCTTAGGGTAGTTATCAAATAAAGTGCTTTCTAAATTAAAGTATTCATGATGCTTTGATTGTTGGAGGAGAAGTCAAGGGTCTGCCATATGCATTAATCCAATATGATGTGATTTACCTGCAAACTAGAATATGCAAGGGAAACCCAAGAAAGTTGAATGAAGTCACACCATTTATGACTGTGCAAGAAAGATCTTCCACACTTGAATGACTTTCTCTCAATTACTGACATACCAATACAACATTTTAAAGAGAATCCAGAAATCCAGGAATCATTAGATGTGAGGTACAAGAAATTGAATTTGTTATTATTTGCTCTGGCCGGGCACTTCTGTGTGCATTATTACCACTTCTTTTTGCATTCTGTGAGTGGTCTTAAGGAAAATAACAGGTGTAAGAAAAAGTGAATATTTCTGACAACTCCATTTTTTTCTCATTTTTCTGTTTACGTTTTCTAGGTGATTCACTGCAAGCCTCACTGAGTAATCCCATGTTGCCAGCTACTATCCCTCTATCATGCAAAAAATACATGCTTCTTATCTTGGCATGACAATATTAAAGGGTTTTCATGGAATGAAAGTTAATTAAGCTGAGCCCCTTTTGCTGGAGACTTGCTTTGATTTCATTAGAATTCATACAAAACCCCCTAGCAAGAAATATTTCCAATATGAATTCCTGGTGCAGAGTGAGTGTTTTTCAAACTGACAACACAAAGTGAAAAATATCAGTGTGCTACCTCAGTGTCAGAATGTGTCTACACTGAAGATATATTACAGTTTTACTTTCTTCTCTTCTATACTGGGTCACCCACCAGCATAGAAGTACTGTTAATGGCATTGCAACTGTCTATCATAAAAAATAGGTTAGTATCTAGCAATGTTTCTAAATGTTTCACGCTAAACATTTAATGCCTATGGGAAAATTATTTTCTGTGTGTTCAGACTTCAGACATAGGCTTTATTAAGAATCTGATTTATTGTGCCATGATGCCATTTGCTTGTCAGCATCCTAATGGTAGCACCAGATAAAAATACCTGTTATTGTTTTGTATCGTTTGGTGTTTTAATTTGGGATTGGAGGAAGCAGGAGACAGAGAACAGCTAATGCATGCATAAACTCAATTTCTATTGGGTTTTTGGGAAAGTCATGATTTATTTTGCATAGAAAAAATACGCCACAACTTTCCCAACAACCTAATAGTTATGTCTTGCTAGAGAATGTGGTTATGTCTTGAATGGCCTCTGTTTACTTGACGGTTCTAGCTGTGAACATACCGGTGATATAAATGAGACAGACTAATATAAAATTAGAGTAAATTTTTTTTTTTAAATTTTGGAGAGGTTTTTTCTATAGGGCATGTGCGCTCGCCAGAAAGAGAGAGACAGAGAGAGAGAAAGCGAAAAATCACCGCCCCCCCAGAGGGGATGGCCACACCGCAATCCCTTCTCCTCCATTCTCCTCTCGGGATCTTGGGCACGCACACACATACACCCAGTGTGAGTTTAAGCCACCCGATCTGGGACTCAAAGTACGGTCAACTATATGGGAGTCCAGCGACATAATCATTATGCTAACTGCTGATCCCCTAAGTCACTGATTTTTTTAATTTGGGGATTAAATATAAAAATCTGTAGGACCAGTAATTATTAGCTTCTTAGATGATAATTCCCTAAATCACAATTTAATTTATCCTAATCAAACCAAACTCATTAGTGAGTTATGTTGCTCTATAAGGTAGTTCTTAAGTATAAAATTAAAATTAGTGTTTCTAAAATCATTAAATACTCCATCGCTGACTAAAGAGAGTAAAATAGCATTTGTGACCCCTATTTATTACACCCATTCTGTTGTTTGCTTGTTTATTCCTCTTTTTGGACAGCCATGACAAGTTTGGCTTTATCTGTGGATTAAGTCCCCGACTTTTGCCGTGCTGGATGGGGTGTTTTCACATGTGGAGAGCATACAGCAAATGCCTGAATATCTCAGGTGGAGGTCCATTTTGCCTTTGACCTGTGACTAAACTCCTGCGTTGAACAGAAACGCTAATAAATAGAGTCTTTATGGTTTCCATCAACAAAGTCATTGGCTTGCCAGCTTTTCTAAGATGCAAGTACTTACTATACCATTTATTAACTTCCTGGTTATCTTGAAAGAACCAACTTTCTGTTTTAAAATCTCAGGCTTATGGCTGGAGCATGATGAATTTTTTTCTTCAAAACTTTTTACTTGATTATTTCTTTATAATTTGTTTCTTACCTACTCTTTTCTGTCCTCTTAATAGAAAGTGTAAAACCAGTGAGTCAAGTAATGTGCCACATTACATATATTTTCCTACATCTTCTCCAACCTGAAGGAAGACTAAAAACAATCTTTGGATTTCAGGAAATTCTAGTATTGTCCCAGAAATGAAACTTAGCAAAAGGGCTTTCAATATCATCTTACAGGAGGTTTGCAGCTGACATAAGGTTAGTTGAACAAGCGTGTAACAAGGATTTCCAGCCTGTTTGCTTTTCTCATTTTCATAATATCTTGGGGTAAGTGAAAGAAAAGTATCCATAAAACCTGTGTGGGCTTCACATGTTGTTAAGAGACATGATGTCACCAGTCGTGGATTACGGAGAACTCCTGTACTCAGCGTGGACCTGAGTGACAAACTACTGTGACAATATACTCTCCTTTCAGAAGCACATCTAGGGAGGGCCATGACTTTCAAGTGCCATGAGCCTGATGAGTCTCAGAACCGAAGGTCCCATCAACTTGCTCTTTGCTCCTGCATTCGTCCCACGGGAACATTTGATTTTCTATGCTCCTTTTTATTCACTCGAGATTTTTGACCTGAGCAGGTTAATCCTGGTAGTTCTGAAACCAAACTCCTCAGGAGCAAGTGGTGAGGCATTAGTGAGGCAGCCGAAGATCAAGCTCAGCCAAAAAGTTACTCCTTGGCATCTAAGGTATCAATGACATCTGTCCCTTCCTTCTAGCAAGAAATAAAATCCAACTTAAAAAAAGGAAGACCCCATGAAGCTTAGTTAGCCCTCCCAAAAAAAGAGTTTTCCTTGTTTTTGAAAAGTTATTTTTTTCCATCTCAAATGGGATGGCCAGGGTTTGACTCTCAGGGGGTCCTGGATGTGCTGGTGCCTCACAGTGTCCATGCTCTTGGGTGGCTAGAAGGCTGGGGGTGGACTGTGACATAATGAGACCTTTTGAGGGTGCCTATCTCTCCCTCCCTCTCTCTCTACTCTCTCTCATGGAGGAGAAATACACTTTAAAAAGTAAATAAACTTAAATTATATTTTTCTTTTCTCCAATAGATAGCTAACCTTAGAGAATTTGTAACATGTGTCATATAAAAACTTACTCAAAACCAGCAGAAGGCATAAGACTAGACTCCCACATAGTCAACTGCAGTTCAAGTTCTGGACCCAGTGGCTTAAATTCACACTGGGTGCATGTGTGTGCATGCCCAAAATTCCAAGAGGAGAATGGAAGAGAAGGGATTGCTGAGTGGCCATTCCCCCTGGGGGTTGAGTCCTTGCTTTCTGTTTCTCTGTCCTTCTGGTGAGCACACATGCCCTACAGAAAAAAAAAAAAAAATCTCTCTTAAAAGAAAAACAAAACAAACAAAAAATACTCATTCAACAATTTATTGAGAAAATTAAACAAAAACTTAAAAAAATAAAGACATTACTCAATTTTCTATGAAGACCCAAAATAAATTAAAGAGCCTACAGGAATTAATTTACAAATAAAAGGAACTAGAGAAATCATAAGTTGTTAAATATTTCTCTAATATTTATATAATCTGTTTGATGTTATGAAAGAGAATTAACTTTAAAACTAAGATGTATATATTTCAACAAATTTAAAACCAAAGTGTTACTTGTAAAAAAAACATAAGCAAGATTTAAAGGCAAGGTATCTAATTTTGTGGAAATTGGAAAACGAATACTATGATCAATATAGAAATTTTAAAATAGCTAATAATTGTCAAGTGAATCTTGAAGAAGAAATTCGGAGGAGTTCCATATCTCTTATGAATACTTACTTAAACTGAAATAGGGCTCTCCATGTGGCTTATAGTTAAGGGTGCTGGATCTCACTTGATCCTCCATGGCCCTGGCAGGTTGACAGGCTGAGAAACTCATCAGACCTGTGTGTGTATGCGCACTTGCCCCAAATCCCAACAAGATGGAAAAATGGAGGAAAAGGATTTACAGTGTGATTACACCCCATTGGGAGACAGTTTCTCCCTCTCTGGCTGACTCCCTGACATGTGTATGTTCCCCTGGCAATGAAGAAAAGAAGAATGGAAGTAATAGGCCCAGATGGTAGCACACAGTGGACACTGCTGCTGCTGACCAGCTGAAACTTTATGGGAGGCCCAAGTTTGATTCTTGGAACACCCTAAAACATCAGATATGGTGGCATACCCTGAAGTCCTAGCTACTTAGGAGGCTGAGGCAGGAGGATTGAGACAGAGAAAGATCTTATCAAAAACACCAGACACATACACATACACACACACACACACACACACACACACACAGCAAGAGAGAGAGAGAGAAAGTAAGTAAAATGGTGAGTTACTAGTAAAAAGACAATGGAACAATACATTTCAAAAAATGGAATAAAATGTTTCAAGACACAGAGTTGAAGAAGACATTTGTAATACATCTAATTATCAAAGAGCTCATATTCAGGATGTGTAACTAAATGTATAAATGTATAAATGACTGCCTTTTTCACCGGAATAAGAGAATGGCAGACAATCCAACAGGAAAAAAGATTGTCTCCACGTGGGTGATAGACTCACTGGCTCACCGGCACCAGCCCCTCGTGGAAATAAAATTTAAACAAGCAGTCTGTGCTTGAAGGCTGAACATCCCAAGTACACTTTATGTACTAAGCGTTCATGAGGATGTGGGGAAACAAGAGTTTGTATTCACTACTAGTGTTGGTTAAAATTTGTACAACTATTTTGAAAAATATTCTACAGTGTTCAGTAAAGCTAAAGTGTGCTCTATGGCTCAGAAATGCACACCTCGGAAACGCAGGCACATACTCACTGGGAACAGAGCAGGTATCACAGAAGCATCACCATCTATAATCCGGCCATCACCTGGAAACAGCTACAAGACGACCAGCAGACCTCCGAACCAATGACCTGGAGGAGAACTTTGCATGTGCCATCAGGCACTCACATTTTCTCCCCCAAATCTTCACCCTTCTTTGGACTTAGTCATAGCCACTTAAACCATGAAGATTTTTGTTTGTTTGTTTGTTTTTTCCAATTGTCAGAGGGTATGTGCACTCACTAGGGAGAAACAGAGAGAGAGAGGGAAAAAAATACTCAGCCATGGGGTGTAGTCACTCCACAATTTCTTCTCCTTCGTTTTCCATCTTGTCAAGACTGTGGGCATGCATACAGTGTGTTTTTCAAGCCTCTGGGGTCAGGATTCTAACTACATTAGAGTGTACAGCATCTGGCTCCCTTAACCATTAGGGTACAGGGCCGGCCCTGTTCTTTCAATAACTCATAATTTAGGGAAATACTTTTTACATGTTATCATATCCCCTGGAGACTCCTCTCTTTAAAAGTAACATTGCTATCCTCTCAAGAAAATTTCAGGAATGAGCTTCTTAGACACATCCTTTGTGGTAAAAACAAATCCACTTGCTTAGTGCAAGTAATTTCCAAAGGAGATAGCTGGTTTACCCTTCGCCACACCTAAACAGACTCCTGGATCTCCATCCAGCCCCACCATCCCCCTGTTTTCTATATATGGGTGCAATGCACATGCTACAAATCTCTTTTTTGGGGGTAAATTTAACTTACAAGAGAAAAATTAGCAGCTAACCATTATATATGTGTTTTTTGGTTTGTTTCATTTTGTTTTTGTTTTTGTTTTTGTTTTCGAACAGGGTTTGATAAATAGTATTTTAATGAGCCAGTAGTTGGCATAGTAGTTGAGGCACTGGATCCCCATGGCCAACTCTATGATTCTATGATTCAAATCCTAGACCTGGCAGCTGGAAAAATCACACCAGCTGCATGTGTGTGTGTCCAAAATTCCAAGAGACTGGAGAAGGTATTACACACAGTCATCCCCTGTGGGGTTATTTCTCATTTTGCCTATCTTTCACTCTCTCTGTTTCTCTCTAGAGAGTGCAAGTTCTCTATAGCAAAATTTGAAAAAAAAAAATTTCATACTATACTTGACACGTGTCTGCTGGAGTTCCTTTCTATAGGAGGGAGATGTAATTACAATAACTTTCATAAGAATGTGGGCATAGTACTCGCAGGTGGGTCCTTCCCAGTGACCACTTTTGCTTTTTGTTCAAGAGTGATTATATTTCTTTGCTCACTCTTAGCTTTTCATTGTTCCATTGTTTTAATGATGGAGCAGTTTAGCTTAAATGCTTATTCTACTATACAGTCAAGGGTTCTGAAATTCTCTGTGGCATTAATACAATGAGCAGACAAATCTGAGTAGGCTGGCATGATATTTAATATTTAATAAGAAATATAATGAAGGGAAGGCAGAGAAAAGCACTGGGAAAAAAGGAAATAAAATCCTCTCAGTTTGGAGCCATAATTTAATCTCAAAGACTGACTCAACCCCCTTTTTTCTAAAAAAGGTTTTTGCTAAAAGGTACATTCACTCACTGGAGAGAGACAGAGGGAAAATGAGAAGTTACTTCCACAGTGAGAATGGCCACGGCACAATTCTTTCCCCTCCAATTTCCTCTTGAGATTTCAAGGCTGGAACTCAAACCAAGCTGGCCATGCGGGAGTCCAGTGCTTTAGCCACTATGCCACCTGCTGGTCCCTGACTTCTCTCATTTTGTGTTACCTTAGTGTATTACTCGGCATTTGTTAATTTTTAATAGAAGTAATCTTAGTGAACTAATGTCGGGGTTCTGACTGATTCTCTAGGTAGCTGTATTCACCAGATACCGTTTGTGAAAGAGTTTTTTTTTTTTTTTTTTTTTAGAATTTTTTCTATAGGGCACGGGTGCTTGCCAGAAAGGAAGAGAGAGACAGAGATAGAAAGCGAGAAATCACTCCCTGGGGGGATGGCCATGCCACAATCCCTTCTCCTCCATTTTCCTCTCAGGATCTTGGGCATGCATGCACACTTGCCCGGCGTGAGTTTAAGCCGCTGGATCGGGAATTCAAACCTCAGTTGACTACATGGGAGTCCAGTAACATAGCCCTTGTGCCATCTGCTGGTCCCAGTGAAAGAGATTCATAAAGGAAAGGAAAGTGATCAGCAAGATTGGAATGAAGCAGGATAGACACCGCTTGTCACCTCTGCCCTGTGCCACAGTCAAATCAAAGAGCCATGGAGACTCTGTAGGGACAGGTGAAGCTGGCCTAGGTGAGATTCTCTCAGGTGGAGCTCTCTGCAACAGGTTCAACTGTCTTGTCCCTGGTCACATCATGAGTTAGACCCAGGGTGAAAGACCATTTCTAACCCCACAATCAATGACACTTACACATTTTTTACTTTTCTTCTCTTTTCTTTCTTTCTGTTCTTTTCCCCCTTAATTTGCTAGAAGGCATGTGTACTCAGCAGAGACAGAGAGTCAGACAGCCGGGGAAAGAGAGTAAGCACCCCCCTGAGATGTGGCCACACTGCAGTTCCTTCTCCTCCACCTCCCTTTCCTGTCGGGATTTTGGGCACATACACACCCCAGCATGCTTCTCAAGTTTCTGTGACTGGGATTTAAACCATGAGGTCAGCAGGTGGGATCCAGCTTCCTCAACCACTAAGCTACAGAGTGGAGCTTGTTTTCTTATTTTTAACAGGTCATTTGTAAAATTAGCTCAACTTGGGGACTAGAGGGAGCACGTAGGCAAAGTGTGACATTCTACAAGGCAGAGCCACATGGGGTAGACCACAGTGTCCACACCCTGTTGGGAGTGCTGTCTTTCTCTCTCTTTCTCTGTCTCTTGTACTCATGGAATAAATAAATAAAATTTACAAAAAGCTCAAAGCCCTGGGATCAGCAGTTAGCATAATGGCTATGTCACTGGACTCCCACATAGTTGACCGTGGTTCGAGTCCCAGACCTGGTGGCTTAAACTCACGCCGGACACATGTGCGTGCGTGCCCAAAATCCAAAGAGCAGAATGGAGGAGAAGGGATTGCAGTGTGGCCAACCCCTCAGGGGGGTGATTTCTCGCTTTCTAGCTCTCTGTCTCTCTGTCTGTCTGGTGAGCACATGCACCCTATAGCAAAAACCTCTCGAAGAGAAAGTCCCCCATTAGTAAAGACCCACAAAAAAAAAAAAAAAAAAAAAAAAAAAAAAAACCTCAAAGCCCTGAAAACATTTTTTGAGATATTCAAGTAACCACCACAGTTTCTCCAGTATTTTTAAGCTATAACTATGCTTCCTCCCAAAACCTCTAGAAGTTTTCAAGGTTTCATTTTCATCAATTGTTATTTATTTATTTTTGTGTGTTGTGGTCACTTCATATTTTTTATTACCATTTCATTTACAAGTATTAAACTTAAGAAAAGTATTATATAATATTCGGTCTGCAATTTTGACTGTTAAAATAATTGGGAAGAAGAGACCTGACCTCAGTGGTGAAGGTGGCAGGTGCGGTTGCTCAGTGCTGGAGCCGTATGGGAAGGCCCTGGGCTTAGCTCCCAGTTCACCCAGAACATGCTGGCTTTGCTTGTAGGCAAGCCCCCTATCTCGGCTGGCTAGAAGGCTGGAGGGGATTGCTGTGTAACAACACCTCTCTGATTTCTTTTTTCGCTTTCAAAATAAACGTTAAAAAAAGTAATTATGATAAAAAGGCAAAGGCATGCATTGTTAGCATCTTAAACATCATGTCATGGAAATTATGTCAGATTTCTATTCTGTGTAACAAAAAAGAAGTTTTTTTTGTTGTTGTTATTTGTTTTTCTATTTGTCAAAGGGTGTATGTGCTTGCTGGAGAGAGACCGAGAGACAGAGGGAAAGAAAAAAAAAAAAAGAACCCTCTATGGGGGATGGTCATGCTACAAATGCTACAATCCCTTTTCCCCCATTGTGTCCTCTTTTCAGGAGTTGGGCCAAGCACACATATTCTCGGCGTGTTTCTTAAGCCACCAGATCTAGGTCTCAAACCACACAGCCAGACTTGTGGGAACTAGCTGCCTGAACCAATAGGCCACAGGCTGTCTCTAAAAACTGGTATGTGAAAGACTATCATATTAATATTCCCCACCCTTTCCCTTAGCTCCAGCTGCAAAATTTCTGGAATAACACCCTAGGGTACTAAAACTGTCCATTTCGAGAAATTAATCCATTACGATTTTTGAAAGTCAATATCTGGGAAAGACCAAAACAAATGCCGTTCACACTTCCTTTGTGTGGCAGACTGAGGTCACAGAGCATCTGCAGAGCACACCCCAGTACCGAAGTCATGCTGTGAGCTTTCCTCCCAATTTTTCAGTCTACTTTGTTCTACACTTTCTGTTACCTGGTATCCATAATTTTTGTCTTGAATTCTAACTCTCTGGACAACCACCTGACATAATGAGACATTTTGAAACCTGTCACACACACACACTTGGACTGCAAGATAGAAGTTGGAGCAGGCAAACAGGATGGCAGCCTGGGCAGGGGGAGGATGGGCACTTTAGCTGTTGCTAATGGTGGCCAGTGATGCCTTTGGCAGAGTCACATGCTCCATGTATGTTTTGCTCTTCTTTGTATGTTGAAAAGACTTCAAACATTCACACACATGAAAAGAAGAGCCTTTGGGCTTGCAAGGGCCTGAATTCATTAAGAGACATGGATACTTTCTGGATAGATTTCTATTCAGGCAGTTTGAAGATGATGGAAGAGCTAGTATCTGAGATCAAGATCTCTGAAACATCTTCCTCAATTTCTTGGTTGAAATCTCACGCTCTGTTCCACCACTCACTACGTGACATGCTTGCCTGTGAGTGGTGATAAAAACAGGACCTCAGTCAGATGAGCACCTAGCTCCGATACCTCTAGTCTTCACTTGGTATAGGACGCCTTGCAGCTTGTGGTGTTTGGGTCGAGGTGGGCAGGATGGAAGGTGAGTTTGGGTGCTTGGCTATGCCTATAGCAGCTATGGTGGAGAAAAAAAATGTATGCTGTGTATGCCAGGAAGCTTTAAACATGTCTTTTATTATAAGTAAAAGATGCCAATCTCATAGTTTTGTGGTTAAGGGAGTTGGAGCCTGCATGGCCCGCTGCAGTTAGAGTCCCAGACCCTGAAGCTTAAGAAACATGCCAAACTAGGAGCCAGCAGTTGGCAGGGTGGTTAAGATACTGGACTCTCACATGGCCAACCACAGTTTGAGTGTCATATCTAGTGGCTTAAACATCACACTGGGTGAGAATACATGTGTGCTCAAAATCCTGAGAGAGAAATGGAACATAAGGGATTGTGGCATGGACATTCCCCCTTGGGAAGTGATCTATCACTTTTCTTCTGTCTTTCTCTGTTTCTCTCCAGTGAGTGCATGTACCCTATGGAGGAAAAAAAAAAACCTTAAAAAAGAAAAATAAAGAAAGAAAGAGAGAGAGAGAGAGAGGAAAAGAGAAAGAAACAACAACAAAGAAACATGTCAGACATGGCTGGTTCCATGTGCACTCAGAATCCCTACAGGATAGAGAAATAGAAGAAAAAGGATTGTGGCCTGACCACTTCCCACTGAGGGGTGATTTTTTCTCCCTCTCCTCCCATTTTCCTCTGTCACTTTCAGTGAGTGCATTTGCCTCTATTAATTTAAAAAAAAAAAAAAAAAAAGGAAAAGAAAAGAGAGAAAAGGAAAAGGAAAGAATCAAGATCCAGGAAGATTATTAAACTGCATAATAACCCAACAGCTAGGGTGAGGCAGATTAGGGTGCTGGTTTCCTAATCAATATCTCTTCAATGACAGTGCAATAATTTATTATTTCATTACAGGCTAGCATCTTTTGTCCCAGACCAGATCAGAATATCCCTAGGCACAAGTAGTCCTCAGTCCATAGTATTCATATGGTTGATGCATGATACTCTATAGTAGGTCCTATTTTAAAAAAGTAATGCTTATATGTATAATCATTAACCAAAGCTGAAATGTTTAACATAAATCAAAGGGCTTGAAAGGTATTTTGCTATGGTGGTTACCAGCATATATTTTAAAATTTCTCTCTACCTTTATTAGCTGTAAGGAAAAGAAAATATGCTAGAAATTATTGCTCTTCCTCCTACATAATTATACCTGACTCCAATGTTAACTGCTCTGAAGCCAGGTGTCGCAATCACTGACAAGCTGAGCTTAGCTGAGAACCTGACATTCTTATCTGCTGTATCTATTTAGGAAGATTTAGGTTGCCTCAAATATTTCTTCAATCTTAAGTTTAAATAAATATGTTCTTGGAGGAAAATAGTCCTCTATTTGCCCTTTTCTTTTTTGTAGAAAAATTGAACAAAATCCTCCTGTCGGCATTGTGCAGTTTGATGTGCATTGTGATCGTTCTTTTAACATGCTCTTGTTTAACACTGTGTTCCCCTGCCCCCTTTCCTTCAGTGTGTGTGAGCTCCGATCTAGATTCTAGCTCTTTTAAGTCTGTGTGCACCAAAATCTTCTAACTCTCAAGATACTCCCATTTCTGTATTCTATCCTTTTGATCATTGATTTGATATATCCTCGTCATTCTCTTTCTCACACACACACACACACACACACACACACACGCATTCTCTCTTTCTGTTTTTAACCTCTCCAGTGGGGCATTTTTTTACATTTCACTTTTTAATCTCATCACCGCCCAGTGGAAAAGTCAGCGTGTTTTCCAGGTGGTGCTGTGATTCTGGGTTAAGACTTTGTTCTATATGAGTTCATGAAATGTTATAAAGTGGAGATTTGGGCTGTGGTGGGTAAGATTAAAGGATTGCTCTTCAAACCTGGCTTACCCAGCAGATTTTTTTTTTTTTAAGATTTTTTGCTATAGAGCATGTATGCTCACCAGAGAGACAGAAAGTGAGAAATCACCCCCCACAGGCGATGGCCACACTGCAATCCCTTTTTTTCCATCCACCTCTTGTGAATTTGGGCATGCATGAGTTTGTACCCAGTGTGATTTTCAAGCTGCCGATCCAGGACTCTAACCATAGACAATCACGTGAGAATCCAGTGACCTAACCACTACACCACCTGCTGGCCCTACCTGGCAGAATATTCCATCTTTCGATGTCACCTACATTGCTGTTGAGGTGTGCCGTCAACATTGTCACTTAAACCATCTGTAATCACTATTCTGGCTTTGTAAAATTTTAATTTCCCTCATCTACTCTTCTATGTAATTTTACAAGAATTCATTAAACCATGACCCTAAAATATACTTGGCATAAAAATTCTTATTTCAGACTTATCCACTAAGGCAGAGTATAACATCATTTTACTGCTATTGTTATTGTTTGTTTTTAGACTAGGTTTTACTATGTAGTGATCTTTCTGCATCAGATCAAAATATCTGGGACTAGGGAACCAGCAGTTAGCGTAATGGCGATGTCGCTGGACTCACACATAGTCGACCGCAGTTCGCGTCCTGGACCCAGTGGCTTAAAACTCACGCCGGGCGCGTGTGCATGAGTGCCCAAGATCCCGAGAGGAGAATGGAGGAGAAGGGATTGTGGCATGACCATCCCCCCTGGGGGGTGATTTCTCGCTTTCTGTCTCTCTGTCTCTCTCTGTCTGTCTGGTGAGCACACGCGCCCTATAGCGAAAACCTCTCAAAAAAAAAAAAAATCTGGGACTACAGGTGCATACTGTCATGCTGGACTTTTCCAGATGGCTAGGGAATTGAATCCAGGCCTCCCATTGGCCTGAGCCTCCCCGTGGCCTCAGAATCCAGAGTGGGAGTGTACACCAGAGCATGCCACCACTGCTGGGCCCATTTTATTCCTGATTGCCGTCATCCTGCTAAGATAGAGATGAAGAAGAAGCAGAGATGGATGTACAAATGACAAAATTGGACGTAGGTCAAATGAACCTGTTTTTCATTGTGAAAGCTGGTTTACTTAGCCCACAGCAAATCTGTGTTATCATACAATGGTACTGAGATAGGAAAGATTCATTTAAGCCATTTTTTTTTTTTTATTTCTGGTGTGTATTCTCTTCATTTCACAGTTTTTCCACCTCACAGACTGCTTAACAGATTGTATTGTGAACTACGTGTTGAGTACTGTATTATTACATTGGAAGACTAAGAAAAAACCTTACTAGATGCCAGTGCAAAAAAGAAGAGTACATATAACTCACCTCAACAGTAGAATAGCAATGACATTTATTTAAAAATAAAACCCTTTTTGTGCAAAAGCTAACACCATCGAAATGATGCATTTCTTGGATTCCTCAATTTAGATGATAAAAAGCAATGTTTTCATTTGCAATTTTTATTGTCATTATTCAGTTACAAATTCTTAAAATGTTAATCTGTGGTGCAAGCAGGAAAACCTCTTAGCTTTAAACTGTCTCTGAGATAATATAATTACATCTATAAATCTATAGTAAATATTTGGCATAATCCTCCTCTTGTGTAGACAAAAGTCTGAATTTGGATGTTCAAATGTTCAGTATAAAATGGGACATGTTCTGATTTATTTAAGAATGGCATATGCTAGAATACACATCATCTCCAGGCTGATTCCCGAACAAATAAATCTCAATATACAAATAAATCTCAATAAGAAGTGCCCCTAAACTTGAAAGCAGATTGTTCTCAGTGACTGTTCAGAGAAGGGAGATACTTAGCAGCTGATGGAATGATGCCATCTTTGCGTTTCCAAAAAATGGAGGCATTGATGTCAATGTTGCTTCTACAGCAATTTTTGCATCCTTTTTGTCTTGCTGCTATAGGTTTTTAGTTGTTGTTGTTTTAAGTTTTTGCCATAGGGTGTATGTGTCACCAGAGACAAAGAGAGATAGTGAGAAGGAGAGTGAGAAATCACCCCCCACCCACACACACACACCCGGGGAAATGGTCACACTCAATTCTTTCTCCTCCATTCTCCTCCAGGGATTTTAGACACCAACTCACAGATATCTGGTATGGTTTAAAGCTTCCCAGTTCCAGGCTTTGAACCATAGTCAACCATGTGGGAGTCCAGCGTTGTAACCAGGATGGCACCTGCTTACCCTAAGTTTTAATGATAATTTTCATTTGCGTAAGGAAATACTGAAGATCCATGTTACATTGTGGAGAGAAATCCTGATAACCCGTTTGTCCATTTGCATAAAAAAATGGAAGGAACTAAAGCAACCAATGATACTGATCCTATCTTTATGTTTAAATTTGATATTTCACATAGATTTTAATTTTCAAAAACAATATCACGTTAAGATATAATTACTTTCAAGAAGAGAAAAAGAAAGGAGAGTTCATCATCTACAAAAGATATAATATTTTCCATCTCTCCAGGCTTGGGACAATGCTTAGGCCTGATCCTTTTCCATCTGGTTTGTAGAGATCCTCTCTCCATTCATAGACACCAATGATCTGAAATTGGACTGTTTCTTTTGGCCAGAGATACTTGAGATCCAAACCTGAAGCATAAAATTAAAAAAAAGTGTAAATATTATTTTAAACTGCCTTTATATCATTCTCATCTAGAAATCCTGAAGCAAGAACATAGCACACGTGATTAACGACTTCCCTTGTGAAATAGCCCTTTTTACAGGCAATGGAAGAAGTGGCATGCTGGATGAAAAACCAAACCTAACCAAAAAAACAAACAAACACAAAACCTCAAGGTTGATTCCAATTCATTGTGTCATTGATTTACTTTGTCACTGTGTATTTAGCAACTGTGACTAGAACTCTCTCAAGGAAGTAAATGTTGCAGAAGGCAGATCAGCAAGCTCAGGTGCATTGATATTCTTCACCATTTCTTGTTTTAGAATGAACATGGAAGACGATATGGGGAAATTTAACAAGTTAAAAGTGGAAAGACAGGGAGGAAGTTGGTTCTGAAAATATGAGTCATTAACTCTTCTTTGTCTATGCCTCATAAATAGTCAAATCACCCTTGAGTCAACAAATTATATTTACTCCACGTTATTGTTGATGTTAGTATCTTTTCCATTGTGCAGCCGAAATTAACCAAGCACCTACTGGGTCCAGACACCAGGATAATTGCATTGGGTGCACAGAGAGTAAAGATATCATTTTGTTCATCTCATATTTAAAATAGAAAGGGTTTGACTTTGAAGCTATAGGTAAACAACTTATTGTGCTTAAGGCCACAGTGGGAAAAGCAATGTATCCGTACTTTAATTAGGCAATGGAAATCCATGAGGCTGCCTTCACTTGGCTTTCAGCTGTTTATTTTGCAACATGAAATCCATAGACTCTGAAGGAGAGCTTGGCCATAATTAAAAGTGTTATCGAACTAAACACAATTACCAGTGTTTACCTCATTAGATAATGTTGTTGGCACCAGACGCAAAGTTCAAGCTAGTTTTCTATTCTGCATTCTTGTTAGACGTGGTTTTAAAAAATGACTAATTCAATTTACTAATGACAAGTGCCAAAATTCGCAGAAATTGCTGACGTGCACACCAAGGCAACAGGACTACTTTACTTTTTATCTACCATCCTCAGTTCCCTTGAAATCAGGAAAACTCCTGTTCCACGCTGAAACAATGGTGCTCTTAAATGATATTTTAATTAGGTGTTTGAATTCCCAATGCTGTATATTTGCACTGCAATTGCCCTATTACAAACAAAGAGCTTTAGCATTAACAGTAGGATTACCTTTCACGTTGGCCATATAGTACAGCAGTTAGGTGCTTAGTAGAAGAACCTGATCCCATATAAGGAAGTGGGACTCAAATCCCTGCCCTGATGGTTTCTCAGGGTGTACACCCACACCTAGGATCCTGGTGGGATGGAGAATTGGAGTGAAAAAAGAGTGTTGCATGCCCAAGAACCGGTTAGGCAGGTCCTTTCTCCCTTCTCTCTCTCTGCCACCTGCATGGACATGGACCTTCGAGCATTAAAAAACAAACAAAAGGCAAAGAAGCAAACAAAACACAAAGCATTTCTCATTTCTAACAATTGTCTTATTCATCTACTCCTTCAAGTTTTGTCTTTTTGTTTTTATTTTTGCCATAAGGCGAATATGATTATCAGAGAGAAACAGAGGGACAAAGGAAGAGAAAGTGACAAATCACCTCCTGGGAGCTCGATACCTTCTCCTCTCTTCTTCTGTAGATATTTTGGCCATGCATCGACACACGCACTCATGATTTCCAAGTCACTGGGTCTAGGACTCAAACTGAGGTCAACTATGTGAATGTCCAGCACCTTAACCACCATGCCAACTGCTGGCCCCCAGTTTCGTCTCTTTATTTATATTTATTGTTTTACCTGTAGAAATGTACTTCACTTACTACTATTCTTTTTTTTTTCCACTTGTACATTTCTGTCTTTCAACTCACTGTGAATCCCTTGACTTCTCAGACAATGCATTTCCTTCAAACCTTGTCACATAGCTCTTTCTGGTGTGGAGCAGGCACTTAATACATACGTAGTGATGGAATGAATGAGGCTGCAGAAGGTTATAGTTATTAAACTCTAGTTCATTTATTAAATATGAAATTAAAAGATGATAGGAGTAACTTACAGTTTTGAGGACAGATGAGATAGTTGAGGAGTACTGAGATATTATTTTCCAGTACAAGTACATAATTTGACCTAACTCTCCCTTTAGCTTCAAAACAAGCAAGCAAATTTTTAAAAAATCATGAGGAAATAATCATTTTTACTGTGTATCAGTCAATTTCACACTGTATATTAAAGAATTCTTTGAGGTTAAAAAAATACATTGAGCATACCTGTTTCCTCTAGAGCTGCCTAATTTTCAATTGCTTAAGTATTAAAGTCCTATTCCAATAGGAGTAGAACTGAGTGCATTTTTCATTGTAGAGAATTAGAAATAATTTCTGAGATAGCCTATGTCTTAAAATTGAAAATAGGTTGCTATTATTTACTGTCAAAATACACTATGTTCCTCCATGATAGTACACCTTCATTCAAACTCACAGATTCTATGACCTATGATTATCTTAAACTAGTAAGTATTAAAAATCATATTTATTTTATTTTTACTATCATCTAGTGTAATTTCTCTCTCTAAGGTTTTTTTGTCTCCTCCTTCTTTTTTTGCCAGAACATACATACAGTTGCCAGAGACTGAGAAAAAGAGAAAGAGAGAGAACACACTCCCTAGTGCTTGTAATAATGCCTTTCATCTCTCCAACCCATTGAGATTTAGGGGCACACATGCACATACACTCCGGATATTTTCTAAGCCACCAGGGCAGGGATTTGAACCACAGTCAGCCATGTGAGATCTAACTCCCTTATCTATTGCGCTATTGGGAAAGCATGAAGATTTATGCCTTCTTAATACTCTCCACTTGCATGATGTCAAAATTACATTCAGATTAGATTAACCTCTCCATGTTTTCATTTGCATGTGTGATCATGTTGAACACACAAACCCTATTACTATATAAAACCTCTCCAAAAAAAAGAAAAAAAGAAGAAAGAAAGAAAGAAAGAAAGAAAGAAAGAAAGAAAGAAAGAAAGAAAGAAAGAAAGAAATAGCACCTGAGGTTTGGGGGATTCCATTAGGAATTAATTACACGTTTAATTAAATATCATACTTGTGGTCCCTTTCAAAGAATATTTAAAATAAAAAGACGTGATCTATCTATTACGACGATAGGTAGGACTCGTGCTACAGTACTAGCTCCTGGGTACAGCTTAGCAGTTCCTTACATCAAAACCTGATTTATATTTAGAAATATTTAATCACTCAATAGATGTCTCCATGGATTGTAAGCATATAAAATTCAGGGTTTGGGTACTCTGTAGATTTTCTGTGATATTTCAAGCTGTTGTAATGTCATTGAACATTATTAATAAGGACTGAGCAGTTCTTCATGTATGACTATAATTTGCCTCAAGTGCAGTAAATCATTCTTTGGAATATGTTATTCCAGAAATCAAAATGGATGTTATTTTCTGGTTCCCAAAAGAAATTGTTTTTATACATTTTATTCTTCTCTCCAGTTTTTTTTTCATCCCACCCGTTGTTGATGATTCCAACCACAACCACAGAGCATCTACTATGTGATGGTTACAGTGCTAATTGGTCTAGCTAATGAAGAAAACAAAGTTTGTAAACAAATGAGGAGATACTGAAAAAAACCACAAGACTTTGAGGTTATCAATGTCAGTGAGCAACTGTACACTGAAAGAAATCTATGAGAGCATAAACAGAATTTCAATTAGTTTGTGGTGTTTCAGGATTGGTTTCATTAAGGAAATTACATGAAAAGTATGAAAGATTAGCTAAGGATAAGAATGGTTAGAAAAGAGGAAGACAACCTAACATTTATTACAGCCAAACAAACAACAAAACGGTGAAGGAGCACATGAAGAATGAAGGGAAGATAGATATGTTAGGACCTGAAGGCAGGATGGTGGGTAAGGTTCTGGACTCCCACATAACTAACCGTAGTTTAAGACCCGGTCAGGTGGCTTGAAAATCACACTAGACACATGCCTGAAATGGAAGAGAAGGTGTAGATGTGACCACCTCCTTGAAGAATGATTTCTTACTTTCCCTCTCTCTGTCTCTCTATAGTAAGTTTATGTGCCCTGGGGCAAACCACCCCCGCTCCCCAGAAAAAAGGAGAAGACTTACCTATATGTCAAATTGAGCTGGAGGAATGGTCATGGCAAGATTGTACAAAACTTGAAGACTACTATGAATCATTTCTATGAATCATTTTGATCTTTTTACTTAATCAACCAGTGAACTACCAAGAGGTTCTGAGGGGAATTGTGATAAGTGTCTTTTTTAAGGTTCATTTTTATTTTGAGAAGATTAAAAGGCCACAAACAGGGATCATCAGTGGGTGTAATGCCTATGTCGCTGGACTCCCATGTAGTCGACCGCCGTTCGAGTCTTGAACCCAGGGAGCTTCAACTCACAATGGGCGCGTCTGCAAAATCTATATTGTAAAGTCATAATTCTTTACACTATCAGTGAAAACCCTGTATAAACTAAAAAGGTAACCAATTTCTAACAATATTAATCACTGATAAATTCTTCTTCTCAGGTCTTGACATATTTATATCATCTTCCTTTCTTTCACACCAAAACTATAACCTTAATGCCTTTTTTTTTCTCTTCATCAATTCAAAGTATGAATTTTAAGGGATCAGAGTAAATGTTACTGCTGTCAAAATAGTCTTCCTGAATGTTCCACACACTCTCATTGCCACTAGTATACAGACTGTGATCAATTCCTGTTCCCAAAATTTGTATTGACTTCTCTACCATCAGAGTCTTCAAAAAGTTCCTGGAACACATGTCCTACAAAAAAAAAAAAAAAAAAACAAACAAAAACCTTGGCTTAGATTTCAATTTTTTTTGCATAAAAATAAACTTACACTTGAATTTCATTTTTCTATAAAAGTCATCTTTAATTTAGCTCTTAGGTATATTTTTTCCACTTTGAAGTTCTCTTATTTTTAAGAATTTAAAGTAATAAGGTATTATAGCAGGTATTTGCAAACATTTGTAAAACATATCACATTTATCTAACACAACCATTCTTTTTATAATCTATGATGGTATACAATATTATATAATTTATAAATTTAGAAGTGAAATAGAACCAGATAGTGAAAAAAAGAAAAAAATTCAGGAAGACACACAGTATTCCCTAGTGTATCTCCATGATATATAGCCAATCTAGCAACAGTGGATTTCATGAACGACATGGTGTGAATGTTGCCTATGACTTTTGAGGTATTTAATGAAAACTCAGAAATCTCTACTACAGTAGTTTTGGTGATTCTTAGAAGTAATTATCCTTTTGGGAATCAGCAGTTAGCGTAATGGCTATGTCGCTGGACTCCCATGTAGTCGACCGCAGTACGCATCCTGGACCCGGTGGCTTAGAACTCATGCTGGGCACATGTGCGTGCGTGCACAAGATCCCTAGAGGAGAATGGAGGAGAAGGGATTGCGGCGTGACCATCCCCCCTGGGGGGTGATTTCTCGCTTTCTATCTCTCTGTCTCTCTCTGTCTGCAAGCGCACGCGCCCTATAGCAAAAACCTCTCAAAAAAAATAAAAAAGAAGTAATTATCCTTTTAATACAGTGAATTATTTTAAAATTTGTATTTATTTTGTTCATGATAGAAAGCATGTGTGCATATGAGACCCAGAGATAGAGAGTGCACTTGGAAAGGGCCTATCCCTCCATGCTCTACCTTCCTGAACCCTCCAGCATCAGGATCATGGCAGCTGTGTGTGAACCTGACTCAGGATCCAAAGCTGTGGTCAGCCACGTGGCTTACAGCACCACAGTTCAGCATATTACTAAGTGTGACACTAGTCTAGATCTAGTATTCTTTTTCATCGTATGACTCTGAAATATTATAGTAGTTTATAAATTAGAGTGACTACCTGCTATCAACGGTTTTATGAGAGATGCTGCTTCTATCCGTGTCGTTGGCAGTACCCTAGCGATATCTTCAGAGATGAACATGGGCGTTTCATGAGTCCGTCACCTTTTACAGAACTATTTGTTCTATTCTCTACAGCTGTGTTTAGAGTAATAATATTTTTGTTTTTATTCAACTCCACAGAGTCTGGCAAAGAACAAGCTTTGTAGTACACCGGAAATTTACCATCAAGATTACCAAAGATGATGTAAACTACTTTCATAGTTTCTGGGTGACATTCTAATAGATTTTGAATGTCATGAACTCTTAAAATTGCCTTTTATTATGATGAATCTGTATGAGACAACCTTTATCTTCTAACAAAATTTTAATTAAAACTAGGAAGAATTGTGGCTGAAGTAATTAGCTGTACAAGGTGCTGGCCCTCATTTTCCTTCAAACCTAGGATATATTATAAAAGTCTTTGCATCAACATTGCAATTATATATATATATATATATTTATACATATATTAACTTTTTAATTTCATTTTTTCTGAGACTTCATAAAAATGATTAAAGGTGCATAGTGGTTAAGGTACTGGACTCCCACCTGGCCCACTGCTGTTCAAATACTGGAACCTGGGGCTTGAAAATCATGCTGGGCATGTGTGTGTGTGTGTGCACGCGCGTGTGTGTGTGCGTGTGTGTGCATGTCCAAAATCCCTAGAGGAGAATGGAGGTAAAGGGACTCTGGCATGGATCCTTGCTGGGGGGTGATTTCTCACTTTCCTTCTCTCTGTCTCTCTCTGACAAGGGCACATGTCCTGTGGCAAAAACCTTACAAAAATCAAATTGAAAAATTTCAATGTAAAAATGTAAGCCCCAAATAATGAAGACTGTGTTTTATTTTAAGTAATTCAATCACATCATGGAAGAAAAAAGTCTCATAATAACAAATAAGGAAGCAGAAAATGATACTCTTAGGCTGTATACATGGACTCTAAAGATGATGTAGCCTTTTCTCAGAAGTCTTAACCTTGATTTAACCTTGATTTCTGTTCTTTCTTTCTTTTATTTATTTATTTTTTTTAATTTAGTGTAGAGCAGGTGATCACTGGAGATAGAGGAGAGGGAGAGAAAGTGAGAAAGCAAGCCCCCCCGACCCCCAGGAGAGATGGTCATGTCAGAATCTTCTCCATTCTCCTCTTGGGATTTTTGGGCACACTTGCACAACTACCCAGTATGCCTCTCAAACTTCTGGGTCTGGGATTAGATCCAAGAGGTCAGGCCCATGGAATTCAGCACATCCAGCCACCCCCAACCACCACGCCACCAGCTCGCCCTGGTATGTTTCTTTTAAAGCTGTATTGATATATTTTCCTCCACTCAATCACTTCTCCATTGGACTGCTATCTAATACATACCCATTACTAAAGCTATTGAAATTAAAATGTTGAAACAATTCCTTACCAAACAAGAAGTTTGTAGTCTTTGTCCCATCTTTTCCCCTAGAACCACCCTGGGTTATCCAAAGATGGAGTAACTTAGAGATTTTTGTAACATGTTTTTCAGCCAGGAGCCTTCAGGGACTTGCTTCTACCCCCAGGCTCTACATCCATTCCAGCTGAGGAGTACCCATGCCCCGGCAGGGAGGAACGTTTTAGATATCACCTGCTCCTCCAGAATGCTTCTAGAGTGACATTTCTAAATGGCAGTTGTAATCTGCTCATGTTTCTCAGGCCCTTACCAATATGCAATGGAACCTGGAACCATGTGCTAATTTAAATGAGATAGTGACTGGGGAGGGGCCTAACACGAAATAAGTCCTTCTCCTCATTTATTCCAAGTTAAAATGGCTATCATTGAAGAACTTGAAAAATAAAGGAAAAGATGATTGCCTTCTCATATACTAAACCACAAATTTAAGATAAAGTGCATTAGTGAACAAAAAATGAGTGCACTGCTTGAAGGGTGAAATAACTCCCGAATTGAGTTCAGTAAGAATTGAGTTTATAAATCTATCTAAAGCAAGAGAATATACATCAAAAAGGCAGAAGGTTGGTAATCTCTAAAAGTATTTTTTAAGAACCATCTATTAGAAGAGAAAAATGTGTTCATAATGTCTAGGGGAGAGAGATTTTTGTCTGAATTTAAGTAATCACTTCCCTGTAGAATGAAAAGAAAAAAATCCTTTTAACTGAGGTCTTACAACTAAATCTTCCATATTCAAACTATCTCACTTTAATTGCCCTGACTGTATTTATATACATCTCTCTCTCTCTCTCTCTCTCTCTCACACACACACACACACACACACTTGTGGGGGGGAGTTCAAAAGTTCTTGAAAAGTGTATATTGCTATGCATATTTTTTGCACCATAAGAAATTCATACTTTAATTTTATTTCTCTACGTATATTCATTTGGCTTCTCCCAGAAGCACATGGTTCACTGGTCATACAAATTTGACGGCCAGTTCTCATTGAAAATGAATAATTTGTCATTTAATTCGCCCTATCCCTGACTTTAGGGATAAAATGTGCTGACGCTGACAATGCGGGTATCTTGGTTCTTTGACAGGTAAATTTTTCACTGTGAATTAACAAATTAGCATAGTGGTTCAGACACCTCTTTAGTGATCCACATTCAAACTGATTCAGTCAAAAGAATGCCTTTGTTCTTCCAAGCCTGAATTTTGAAATTCTAAAAATATATTGAGTTTTTCTATGGGTAGTAACCTGAACATCATGGCAGGGAACACCCTGCTCTGCTGTATATCAAGGCCTCTTTCTTTGTTATATCAAAAACATTGTTGCCCATCTTGTCTTGAATCTCACCTGGAATCCAGCACTACTGAAAGTGTTCAGTGGGTTCATGCCTCAGTATCATGGAATAGTTAGCTCTTAAACTAATTGAGTCCATCTGCCAATCTTTTCTTTTAAGTTTTTTTCTTCCATAAGAAAGAGACAGAGAGAGAGACTAATACACCCAAGTAGGTCCTCTCTCCTTAATCCACCACATTCTCAGTTGGCCTGAGAACGCATCCTTGGCTCACTCAGGGAGTTCCTGGAACAGAAACCCAGGACCTTTCTCATGTGGGAAAATTGTATGCTATGTATTAAAATATAAAATCTATCTGAGCCAGCAGGCAGTATAGTGATATAGGTGCTGGACTCCCTCATGGGTGACCATGGTTCGAGTCCCATACCCAATGGCTTGAAACTCACACTGGGCACATGTGCAAGTGTGCCCAAAATCCCTAGCGGATAATGGAGGAGAAGGGATTGCAGTGTGGCCATGCCTCCGGGAAGTGATTTCTTGCTTTCTATCTCTCTGTCACTTTCTGTCTCTCTTGTGAGTACACACGACCGTTAGCAAAAATCTTTCATAAAAAAAAAAAAATGGAAAATATACCATCTACCAACATTTAAAAAAGCAATAGCAAAAAAAAAAAAAAAAAAAGAGTATTGGCAAGAATGTGAAAAAATTGAAACCCTCTTATGTTGTTGATGGGATTATAAAATTGGACACATCCTAAATCAACTAACTCAAATATCAACTTAAGGAATTATTTTTAAAAAGGAATAAGTAATATCAAAATAAATAACAGAAAGGAAGAAAGCATCAGTAGTACAAAGTCAGAACTGTTAACTCAGTTTGACCATAAAGCTGTACTCTTCACGTGGTGTTACAACTCTCCACCTCATTTCGAATTACCATTCTTCAAGCATTTTACCATAACTCAGGATGCAAAATTTTAGATTCTCATTTCCATGAGCCAACATCAGAACCTTTTTTTTTTTTAGAGAGAGAATTTTGGTATAGGGTGCATGTGTTCCCCAGAGAGACAGAGTAAGAAATCATTCCCCAGGAGGATGGCCATGCTACAATCCCTTCTCTTCCTTCTCATCTTGTGACTGGGCATGTATGCACACACTCCTAGCATGAGTTTCAAGCCACTGGGTCCAGGACTCAAACTGTGGTTGGCTGTAAAGGGATCCAGCAATGTAACCATTACACCATCTGCTGGTCCCAACATCAGATCCTTATCAGAATAATGAGTGTATTTGATATTGGTTTAATGCACTTCTTAAACACTTAACATGTATAAAACTATACATTTTGGGACCAGCAGGTGGCCTGGTGGTTAAGGGCACCGGACTCTCACATGGCCAAATGCAGTTTGAGTCTCAGACCTGGCAGCTTGTTTTCTGTTTTTCTCTCTTGCCCTCGCTGTCACTCTCATTCTGTCCCTCTCTGGTCAAATTAAAAATAAATAAACAATGTTAAATAAATAATTTTAAAATCTGTGCATTTAACATATGTTAAATTTTTATTAGCCATATTGTCTTTTATTTAAGAGTAATGTTGATGACTTTTGGGAATTTAACACCATTTATTTCATAAACTGTGTAGGTTTGGTTCCACAGTTTCAAATAGCATAGCCAATTGTATGTAAATAAATGTTATATTATGGCAGAATTTGCTGGACATCTATAAAACAGAATACCAGCTACAAATAGAAAAGAAGAACTATTGACTTTGTGGGTTGTCAATACTGACCCTATGACTATCAAGAGGATAATTAAGGACTATTATGAGCAACTGCAAATCCGTGAATTTTGAAACTTTGATATTCCCATTTTTTATTAGGATTAACAAGACATATTTGTCTCCATCCCTTTACTTTTTCTGGATGTTTATTTTTAACATGCTTTTCTTGTAGTCAGCATAAAGTTGGGTCTTAATGTTTTATCTGCTCTGACCATTCTGTCTCTTTTAATTGGTGTGTTTAGACCCTTCACACGTGAAGTGATTAAAAGTGAATGGATTCATTTTATCATGTTTATAAATGTTGTCTATTTGCTGCGACTCTGTTTTTTTTTTTCCTTGTCTTTCTCAGTCTTATTTTTTTTTCCAATTGTGTTAAAGTGTGCATAAGATAAATTTACCATCATCATCTTTGTGAGAGTATAGCTCACTGGACTAAGTACATTAACATTGTGGTGTGGCCATCACCAATATCCATCTCCACTTTTCTTTTCATCTTAAAAAAACTGAAAAATTCAACCTATGAGATAATAAATCTTTCTATCTTCCTCCCCCAGCTCCTGGCAACCACTAATCCACTTTTTGTCTCTGTGAATGTGATGATTATAGGAACCTCATAGAAGTGAAATCATACAATATTTGTCTAATTGTAACTTGAATATTTTACTTACCACAGTGTCTTCAAGGTTCATTAGTGTTGTAGCATATGTCAGAATTTCTTCTCCTGTAAGATTGAATAATAGTTCAGTGTCTGCATATATTTCTTACCTGGTATTTTCTTTATTGTGTGTGTGTGTGTGTGTGTGTGTGTGTACATGTGTATGTGTGTTTACCAGAGAGTGTATGTGTATGTGTGCACACATGTGCCCACAGTGCTTTTCATGCCTCTGTAGAGGGGGATCAAATCAGGGTCTGCCATGTGGGATGTGACTCCCTATGTAGAGCTCTTAACTGTTACACAATGGGGTCAGCCCCTTATCTGTTTTTTTTTTAGAGGTTTTTGCTATAGGGCACGTGTGCTCACCAGACAGACAGAGACAGAGACAGAGACAGAAAGCAGGAAATCCCCCCCGGGGGGGGGGGTGACCACGCCGCAATCCCTTCTCCTCCATTCTCCTCTCAGGATCTTGGGCACGCACGCACACGCGCGCGGCGTGAGTTTAAGTCACCAGGTCTGGGACTTGAACCGCAATCGACTACATGGAAGTCCAGCGACATAGCCATTACGCTAACTGCTGGTCCCCCCCCCTTACCTGGTTTTAATCGCACATTTTATATGTTTTATATTGTCTCTTCTTTCTTTATAAACCAAATATACATCTTTTAAAAATAAATAATAGCTGTTTTAACTTCATAATTTATATTTACAACTAATTCAAATCTGCTTTCAAATAATATTATAACACCACACATATACCAAGTGACTTCATTGAATTCTTGGTATCATGTCAACCCACTGCACCTTGGCTGCAATGTCTCTCAGTTGCATAAGTCCATTGGCAAAGAACAGGAAGACATACATAGCTTATATGAAGTGTATTTATTACTTACAGATAGGCCGCAAAAGACAGGGGAGGTCCTTCGAATGAGCCAGCTTCCTCAGGCTCAAGGAAACTCACAGAGCAGATAGGATCTCATCTGTGTACGCCCCACTTGCACCAGAACTGAGACTCCCCAGAAAGTAACCTGCCTTAGATTGTATACCTCAGGGGCACATCATATGCTGGGCTAAAGCACTGAAGAACATCTAGCTTCTAAGTGGAACTGAAAGAGAGCTAAGGCCGTTATGTTATGGCTCCCCATATTTCAGGATATTGTGTTCTGAGCACTTTTAACAGTTATTCTTGATAATAATCAGTGAGAAGGGTGGAGGGGTCAGTCCAAAGTCACTGGGAGACTCCTACAATGTAATGTGGGTGCCATAGAATTGAATGTATCTGATTCTTTCTTCCCATTCTTTATGATAGTACTGTCATTCATTTGTTTAGCTGTACGTTCTAGTCATCTAACACATTGTTGTCATTATTTTGACCAGTTGTCTATTAGATTGAGTAAATTTTTTTTCTTACATTTATTTCTTCTCTAATGTTCTTTATGAGTATTCGAGTTTATAGTTTATATAATTTTCTCTCTTTTAAGAGCATCTGTCAATATACATTCTATGGCAAGTCTACTGGCAAAATATCCCTTCAATTTTTCTTCTTCTGAGAAAAGGTTTCTGTCTTCTAAAGTTGTTGCTTTCAGCTGTAAATGCGTGACTGCATTCTTATGCATTTTGTATGATTTCTGAAATGCAATGTACAGTACCTATATACACCTCAAGGAACTAGGGACATGATAAACTGATCTCAAAACTAGTGAAAGGAAGGAAATAGGAAATGACAGAGCAAAAATTAATAAAATAGAGAATAGGAAAAGTATAGGAAAATTATTAAAAATCTATACTTTTTTTTTTTTGGAGAGGTTTTTGCTACAGGGCGTGTGCGCTCGCCAGACAGACAGAGAGAGACATAGAGACAGAAAGCGAGAAATCACCCCCCAGGGGGGATGGTCACGCTGCAATCCCTTCTCCTCCATTCTCCTCTAGGGATCTTGGGCACACACGCACACGCGCCCGGCGTGAGTTTTAAGCCACCGGGTCCGGGACGCGAACTGCGGTCAACTACGTGGGAGTCCAGCAACATAGCCATTACGCTAACTGCTGGTTCCCTAAAATCTATACTTTTTTAAAAATAAACAAGATTGACAAACCTTTAGGTAGACTAGAGAAAACTCAAGTAAAATCAGAAACGAAAGCAGAAACATTATAATGGATACCTCAACCATAAAAAGTATCATTAAAGGACTCATCTGAATAATTATATTACAATAATTTAGATACATTAGAAAGAATAAATTCCTAGAAATATACAACCTTTCACTATTAAATCAAAAAAAGTAAAATGTCTGATAACACGTATAGAAATTAAATAATCAAAAAACTCCCAACAGAGAAAAGCCCAGGACCAAACAATGTCACTGGTGAATTCTACCAAACATTTAATGAGGACTTAATGCCAAAGCTCTTTTAAAATACTTCTTAAATAAATAAATAGAAGTGGGTGAAATACTCCTAAGCTCATTTTACAAAACCAAGTTCACTTTGATACCAAAGGAAGACCAAAAGCAGAGAACACTGTAGGCCAATATTTCTGCTGAAGATAGATACAAAAATTTTCAATTAAGATAGATACAAAAATTTTCAATTAAATAGTAGAGAGCCATATTTGATAACACATAAAAAATGTACACCATGACAAGTGGTTTATCAATGGGAGGCAAGGCTGACTTAACATATGTAAATCAATCAATGTGATATACCACATTAACAGAATTCATATAATCATCTGAGGAGATATAGAAAAGCATTTGACAAAATCCAACATCCTTTTACAATAAAAATTTTCAACAAAATTATAGAAATTTTCTCAACATAATAAAAGCTACTTATGAAAATGCCAGTGTTAATATAAAATGGAAAAAAAAAAAAAAACCCTGAAGGTTTTTCTTCTAATATCCAGTAAAAGGCACAGATCCCCACTTGCCAGTGGTAGTGGAACTTGGTGCTGAATATTAGCAAGAGCAATCAGAAAAGCAAAAGAAATAAAAGAAAACCGAATCAGAAAGGAAGAAGTTAAATTACCACCATTTGGACATATGATGATTCTTAAGACTCCATAAAACAAACAAACAAAAAAACCTCTAAAACTATTAAAACTATTTAATGAATTTAGTATAGTTTTTAGAATACAAAATCAACATGCAAAAAATCAGTTGCATTTCATTACCAATAGCAACCTTATTCAAATTTTTCTTAAAAAATATAATTTTTTTAGCAGCAGAAAGGAATAAAATACTTATAAGTAAACTTAACCAAGGAGATGAAAGATCTGTGTACTGAAAACATTGATAAAAGACATTAAACATTTGGAGGAGGGATACGAAGACAGCATTGTTGAGACAGAGAGATAGTGTTGTTATATTTTGCTCAACTCGACCGAAGAGAAATGTTCACATATTGAAATGATCACCTTGTAACCTAAATAATGTGAGTGAATGTATTTTAAAAAGTAAATAAAAATAAATAAATAAAAAGGAAAGAAAAAAAAGAAATTAAATAAGATACAAATGTAGTCGTCCCTCAGTATCTCTGGAGAATTGATTTCAGAATTCTCCCAGGGTACCAAAATTATCAGATGCTCAAGTTCCTTACATAAAATGTTGTAGTATTTACCTGTAACCTACGCACACCCTCCCTGTATTGTAAATTGTTGTTAGATTCCTTATTATACCTACTGCAATGTAAATGTTAGGTAAATAGTTGTTTATACCATATTTTTTAGGGAACAATGGCAAGAAAAACAAATTCTGTGCATGTTTAGTACAGAAGCAATCATATAGGCCTAACTACGTATCTATTGGGTCATCGGA
>NW_006159729.1:377486-390229 GCF_000334495.1 Tupaia belangeri chinensis | reverse complement strand
CGGAAGAGTTGTGATGCATTTTTGCATAGAAAAACATAAAAAAAAGTCATGATTTTTCTGATGACCTAATATTTTGGCTGTAAATATAATACATAAATATAAATCATCTCTGTTATTTTTTCTATTTATTTGTTTCATTGAGATTTTTGTTATAGGACATGCATGCTTGCCAGAGAGACAGAGAGAGAGAGACAAGAAGCAAGACATCACTCCTGGAAGAAATGGCCCAGTTGCAATTCCTTCACCTCCATTCTCCTCTTGAGAATTCTCCTCTAGGGATTTTGGTCATGCACACCCATGCACCAGCATAAGTTTTAAGCCACAGGGTCTGGGACTCAAACTATGGTTCACTACATGGGAGTCCAGCAATGTAACCATTATGTCATCTGCTGGTCCTTGCTATTTCTTTTCATTGCTTTTTTTTTTATTTTAAAAAATCCTAAAGGGCATGCATGCTCACTAGAGAGAGACAAAGAGATTTGGGGCACATGTACATACTCCCAACATGTTTCTTAAGTTGTCAGGGCAAGGATTCGAACCATAATTATCTATGGGGGAATCTGGCTTCCTTAACCACTAGGTCACCAAGGCCAGCCCTTAAACCCTTTTAAAGAAGTGTTCGTTAGGGTTTTCTTGTTTTTGTTTTTGTTTTTTTTGTTTTGTTCTGTTTTGTTTTTGTTTTTGTTTTTGTTTTTCCCCCTTTGTGATACCTTAAAGCTAGAAGAGTTGAAATTTTTTAATTAGTTTTAATTCATCTCAGGTGTCTCTCTGGCAGAGCATAGTTTTTCTTTAAGGGCAGTTCTTTATTTGGTTAAAACTCTGAATATGTTTAAAATGGTTCTTTTTCTCTTCCCCATTCTCAGGAGTAGTTTTTTCTGTTTGCTTTGTTCATTTTTTAGTGATTTTTACCTTGAAAACCAATGAGACTCTTAGGGGTGAAATCTATGAAAGTATACCTTTGCCAACCCTGGACCTCCATGAATTTCTAATGATCAATATAGCCCACATTCAGCTTCCAGTAATTTATAAAAATTATCAATTAATTCTCTATAGCAGTTCCTGGTTCCAGCAGCTTCCGGTCCTGGTAAGGTGATCTCAGGTGTAACTTTTGTATTCAATGTATCATGAGTTTTTTGGGTGGCAGATTGCTTAATGACCTTAATCCTCTGATGGGACTAAGACAAGTTGAATTCCAGTTTTTCTTCTTTCCTTTTTCTTGCTCAGAGAAGAAGAGTTTCTTGCTCTGATTCAAACCTCTTTATATGTTGAAGCTGAAAATATCTCTTCCTGATTTAATTTTTATTGCATAAATTAAGCATTATTCTTCTTGGCTGCCCATCCATCCTGGCCTTAAAAACACAATGTTTTATTAACCATCTCTATAATTTTCTTCAGGTCAGGACCCTCTGCCTGTCACTCAGACCTTGCTACTCATTACAATTACTGTGTCTACTTTCCTTCCTACAGTTAATCTCTGCCCCCTGGCCCCTATTATTTCAGGATGGTATCATGTCCAGTGCTATAAAGAGGAAATTAAATAAGATACAAATGTAGTCGTCCCTCAGTATCTCTGGAGAATTGATTTCAGAATTCTCCCAGGGTACCAAAATTATCAGATGCTCAAGTTCCTTACATAAAATGTTGTAGTATTTACCTGTAACCTACGCACACCCTCCCTGTATTGTAAATTGTTGTTAGATTCCTTATTATACCTACTGCAATGTAAATGTTAGGTAAATAGTTGTTTATACCATATTTTTTAGGGAACAATGGCAAGAAAAACAAATTCTGTGCATGTTTAGTACAGAAGCAATCATATAGGCCTAACTACGTATCTATTGGGTCATCGGATTTTCGGAAGAGTTGTGATGCATTTTTGCATAGAAAAACATAAAAAAAAGTCATGATTTTTCTGATGACCTAATATTTTGGCTGTAAATATAATACATAAATATAAATCATCTCTGTTATTTTTTCTATTTATTTGTTTCATTGAGATTTTTGTTATAGGACATGCATGCTTGCCAGAGAGACAGAGAGAGAGAGACAAGAAGCAAGACATCACTCCTGGAAGAAATGGCCCAGTTGCAATTCCTTCACCTCCATTCTCCTCTTGAGAATTCTCTTCTAGGGATTTTGGTCATGCACACCCATGCACCAGCATAAGTTTTAAGCCACAGGGTCTGGGACTCAAACTATGGTTCACTACATGGGAGTCCAGCAATGTAACCATTATGTCATCTGCTGGTCCTTGCTATTTCTTTTCATTGCTTTTTTTTTTATTTTAAAAAATCCTAAAGGGCATGCATGCTCACTAGAGAGAGACAAAGAGATTTGGGGCACATGTACATACTCCCAACATGTTTCTTAAGTTGTCAGGGCAAGGATTCGAACCATAATTATCTATGGGGGAATCTGGCTTCCTTAACCACTAGGTCACCAAGGCCAGCCCTTAAACCCTTTTAAAGAAGTGTTCGTTAGGGTTTTCTTGGTTTTGTTTTTGTTTTTTTTGTTTTGTTCTGTTTTGTTTTTGTTTTTGTTTTTGTTTTTCCCCCTTTGTGATACCTTAAAGCTAGAAGAGTTGAAATTTTTTAATTAGTTTTAATTCATCTCAGGTGTCTCTCTGGCAGAGCATAGTTTTTCTTTAAGGGCAGTTCTTTATTTGGTTAAAACTCTGAATATGTTTAAAATGGTTCTTTTTCTCTTCCCCATTCTCAGGAGTAGTTTTTTCTGTTTGCTTTGTTCATTTTTTAGTGATTTTTACCTTGAAAACCAATGAGACTCTTAGGGGTGAAATCTATGAAAGTATACCTTTGCCAACCCTGGACCTCCATGAATTTCTAATGATCAATATAGCCCACATTCAGCTTCCAGTAATTTATAAAAATTATCAATTAATTCTCTATAGCAGTTCCTGGTTCCAGCAGCTTCCGGTCCTGGTAAGGTGATCTCAGGTGTAACTTTTGTATTCAATGTATCATGAGTTTTTTGGGTGGCAGATTGCTTAATGACCTTAATCCTCTGATGGGACTAAGACAAGTTGAATTCCAGTTTTTCTTCTTTCCTTTTTCTTGCTCAGAGAAGAAGAGTTTCTTGCTCTGATTCAAACCTCTTTATATGTTGAAGCTGAAAATATCTCTTCCTGATTTAATTTTTATTGCATAAATTAAGCATTATTCTTCTTGGCTGCCCATCCATCCTGGCCTTAAAAACACAATGTTTTATTAACCATCTCTATAATTTTCTTCAGGTCAGGACCCTCTGCCTGTCACTCAGACCTTGCTACTCATTACAATTACTGTGTCTACTTTCCTTCCTACAGTTAATCTCTGCCCCCTGGCCCCTATTATTTCAGGATGGTATCATGTCCAGTGCTATAAAGAGCTCACTCTGTAATACCACCTCCCTCAGTCACCTGACCCTAAAGACATGAGCGACAACTGAGCCTCTCAATGAGTATGGTGTTCTTCTCACCAAGACATTCTTTATAACCGCTGTCTCTAGCATCTCCCATGGAGCATAGTTAAGTGGTGGGTTTTCCAACTTCATGTGATAAAAATGTTCCAGCAATGCAACTTTCTTAAGTAATATGATTCTTTTCCCCTCTTATTTTTTTCTGAAGTTCTTACATTTCTACTTAATCTAAGTGAGATAATCATTTTGTACAAGATTCTTAGAGCTATCCTAGCATGTATTTGGAACATTTAGGATTCTTTGTAAAGGTGTTAGATACTCATCTTTGTCCTTCTTCTATTCTGATAAATTCTCCTCTATCTAAACGTGGATTCCCCACCCTTGCGATTCTCAAGATCCAGCTGTGTACTTGTCGATTACTATTGATATATATAAATTAGATTTTTGCCACCCTGGGCATTATTTTCAAGGCACCAAGTCCAGGACTTGAACTATAGTCACCCATGTGGGATTCCAGCACCTTAACCACTACGGTACCTACTGGCCTCTTGAATCCTCTTAATATATGGTCCCTTTATATTCTCTGAGCAAACAGAGCACTTCTCTCACTGTCAGATGTGCAGAAGCTGAATTGCCAATAGATATTGTGTTGTGTACTTGATGTCTTATAGAACAAAATATTCATTATCTACAAGGAAACAGGAACCATAGACACATAATATAGAGGAGTGAGCTACTTCTATAGGACTTACAATTGCAGGGAACATCTGGAATTTCAACGTTTTCAACTACATCAGCCTAGATATCATATTCACAGAGGTCAGGTCATATTTCTTCTAAATTACAGACCTGAACTTGATGTTGGAAATTTGTCAGGGCTCAGAATGCATCCTTCTTTGGAACTCACCTACCTTTATAATTAAGTCATGAATCTGATACTCAGCTCATTATTTATGGTTTCTGCTGAAGATAAAAGGGCCCTTTTAAGCTTCCAAGGAGTTCTTAAATTAATAATTATCCCACAACCTTATTATTTTTTTCCAAAGTGTCAACAACATCCAACAACAGATATGCAATCCTATGATATCCATAAGAACCACCCCTCCAAAACTCCCACTCACCTGGGTGGCGATCACAGGTCACCACCAGTGACAGTCATATCAGTGGCATAACTACAGCATCCCAAGGGCCATTTGTACTTTATCTACCACCATGATGGTGGCCATTTAGACAGTGAGTGACACAACTTCAGAATTTTGGTGCTTTCTTCCTCTTTGTGTTTGGAACAAAATATTTTGAATCATTACTTAAAAATAGATTGTGAGACAGACTGTGGCATATTAGAGGTTTATCAGGGAAATTTCCAGAAAACAGTACATTATGGGATAAAAAGAAAGATTGAACAAAGGGATAAGTAGAACTTTGATTCACTTGCAAAAGAGTTCTGTATGAAGAATCATACTTTAAGTATGTCCTGCTTGAGGGGCAAGGATCAGTCTTTATACCACACATTAGCTAATCATTGGAGGGGAGTTGACCCAGGAACTAGTCACCTTCTTTAGAAAATTCCCAAAGAGGAATACAGCTGGTAATCCCACCCTCTGCCTGTGGTGAGTCAAAGTACTTGGATTTCAAGGAGACTTCTAGTGACACAACACAATATCCAAATACTCACCTTATCACAAGAATAAGCTCTTCTTCTAAAACTACACTTTGTAAGCGCACATTAACTAGTAATAACACCTAGTTTTCAGAACATATGGAAATTATTTGATGATTCAGATTTTTCAAAGTTCTTTCTCATACCACATTTCAATTGTTTCCTTGCCAACTTCTGAGGTCCCACATACGCGTCCCTGAACCTACCAGGAGAGGGTAAAACAAGACAAGGAGGGAGAAGCTCTGCACCTCAATCCTGCAAAATTTCTTAAAATTTTACATAGTTTATTATTTTCTGCTAAATAGCTTTTGACACACTGCATTACTGAATTTTCTAAACCACCCTAGACTGACCAGATGATCAAATAGATGTAGGGAATCTGAATGTATTTCCCTAATACTAGACACAAATCACAAGTAGGAACTGAAAACCAGTCATACTAAATCCAAATACAGTGCTTTTATCGTACATTTTTAGTTATGTTAAAAATAATTTATCAGTATTTTCTTACTAATAAAAATTAACTAGATGAGTTCATTTGAATTTCCACCACTGCATATTTTAAGTGTCTTCTACATTGGTCCAAGACACCTAGGTAGTCACAAAACTTGTTTAATATTTTGATATGGAGATGAGATTTCCCAAACTAATCATATCATTATCTGGATTAGATTTATACCTTCTCTGCAACATCACTTCATTTTTCCAGAGCATACCATGTAACGTTCCAATTAAATATGAAAGTATTAAGTATTAAGATACTCTATTTTCAATCAGCATGGATGTACACCACTTTGCTTTCTGGGTAAGTGCCTACAGAAGAGCATTACTGTCAATTTTAATTTCAAGTTGCTTCAGTGGAAAAGATAAGTGGGATCCCGAGCAGATGGCTGTCATCACAGAATGCAATTTAAAACCCTGTAAAGGGACTCAACACTTGCTATCACACTTAAAATCCATGCATGCATCTCAGGCAAATGGAAAATAAAGTAAGGACATGTAAAAGGAGAACTCCGACTGCTAATTTGTTGTCAAAGATTAAACCGTAATGTAAGATTAAGACTATCAAATTAATGTTGAATTCATGAAATAGAAGAGAATCTGAGACTTCCAAGAAATTAAAATACTCAAAATTCATGTCATCTCCTCTGATGACTTCTTGATTGAACTTGGGGACATGGGTTAATCTGGTGAGGAATATGTACATCCAAAAGACTGTAAGTCAAATTCATTTATTCATAGGTTCCATTCTTATCTGTAATATTGTACTAAAAATAAAGACTATGCCAAATAAAGCTATATGCCTTTGGTCTGTGGGAAATATCTTAAATAGTTTGCAGTTTATTTATAGTTTATTTATGTTTTGTAATATCTGTTTTCATTGATTACAAATATTTTACAATAAATATTCTTTGACTTTTATCCACATGTACAGTGTAGACTCCTAAGAATTTAATGTTGATTGTGACTTATAAATCCAATTGTTGACCATCTATGGAGAAGTGATTAAGGCAGCTGGATCTCATAAGACTGGTGACACAGTTTGAGTCCTGGACCTAGAAGCTTCAGAAACAAGCTGAACACATGTGCACATGTGTCCAAAATCTCAAGATGAGAGAGAAACAGAGGAGAACGGATTGCAATGTGACCATTTTTCTGAGGGAGTTGCTTTCTAACTTCCTCTCTTTCTGTCTCTCCAGTAAGCACATACACCCTATGCCTAAATTTTTAAAAAATCCAACTGTTATTTGTTTTATTTTTGGAGAGATTTTTATTATAGAGAGCATGTGTTCACAAGAGAGACAGAGAGAGAAAGAAGAGGAGAGAAAGTGAGAAATCACTCCCCTAGGGGACATGACCATGCAAAAATCCCTTTTCCTCCACTCTCCTCTTAGGATTTTGGGTATGCACACACATGCACATGGTGTGAGTTTTAAGCCTGTGCCCAGGACTCAAACCCCAGTTCTCTATATGAGAATCCAGTGACATGACCATTACAAGATCTGCTGCTGGTCTTACAGTCTAATTGGTATTAATGAAATAGTGAGGATAAAATTGACTCACTTTCCTCATACCACCCATCAAAGAAAAAGAAAGAACTTTGCTAAATTTATAGATTAAGAATATTTGAAGTGGTCCCACAGAAGCAATTTTATCTGTGACATTAATTCTTCAAACATTATCTTTTCTTTGGGTATCTTTCTTATATACCATTTTCCAAATTTTATTTCTTAATAATTCTAAATAAATCAAAACTAATCCTTTGAAGTTTTTTCTTTCATAGGTGCTGAAGCTTACTTATTTCCCACAGTTATTTCAGCGATGTTTACAGTCAGGGTTTTTAGTTAATAGCAAAAAGCAACACATACTAAAGAAAACTTGTGAAAAAATTAATTTTAAACATCAAATGGGAGATATAACAAAACAATATGCAAAATAGTTCACCTCATTTTTTGATAACAAATAAAGATATTACATCAGAGTTTCTTCACAGTTCTTTCAAGTTTTAAGCTTGTTTTCACGCGTAGAGGTTAATGAGGCCACTTCTGCTGCATGAGTACTTGTCACTTCATATACCTGACTACAAAAAGGAAGGAAGGAAGGATGGGATCTGACATTTCTGGCTGCTTTGACTCCAACTGCCAGCAACTCATGCCCAGCCAGGCCTGTCCATTGGCACCTCGGCCTCTGAGGCCCACATTGTACCTCTCTAGTTACGCTAACTGCTGGTCCCTAGTTACAACCTGAGAAGACAAGCTATGGTCTCTGTTAGCTCAGCAACTAACTGAGCAATAGTAAGTTGGAATAGCTCATTTGTTGTGATGACCATGTGCAAATAGATGACCACTGTTTGAGTATTTTGGATAAAAGTCACCCCCATGAACCATTACCTACCTAGAAAAAATAAATGTATCTCTCTGTATGTCTACACAGCTGACTACAAGTTGTCACCTCTGGGAGAGTCTCCTCTGCTTAAAGTATTTTCCACTACTTATCCTTAGCTTTCCTCACGGGTGCAGACACTTGTGCAGAGAAGATGCCAGTGCAAGATGAAGTCGGCAAGATTGAAAGCAGACAGTACACAGAGTTTGCGAGGTCTTCTTAGGATGTTAACATTTAACTCGGAATCACAGAAAATAAGTCCATAGAAATATTGGGGGATACAAATGTGCTGTGACGCATTTACTTTTTTTTTTTTTTTGGAGAGATTTTCATTGTAGGGCGCGTGCGCTTGCCAGACAGACAGAGAGAGACATTAGAGACAGAAAGCGAGAAATCACCCCCCAGGGAGGATGGTCACGCCGCAATCCCTTCTCCTCCATTATCCTCTCGGGATCTTGGGCACGCACGCACACGCGCCCAGCGTGAGTTTTAAGCCACCGGGTTCAGGACGCGAACCGCGGTCGACTACGTGGGAGTCCAGCGACATAGCCATTACGCTAACTGCTGGTTCCCGATGCATTTACTTTTAAAGATACTCTTATTTCTTCATGAGAAAAGCAAAAGAATGGAAGCAGAAAGATAGACGAGGGACCAGCAGATGGTTACGTCACCGGAGTCCATGTAGTCTGTCACTGTTCGAGTCCCAGACCCAGTGGCTCGAAACTCATGCCAGGTGTGTGTGCATGTGTGCCCAAGATCCTGAGAGGAGAATGGAGGAGAAAGGATTGTGGTGTGGCCATGCCCCCTGGGGGATGATTTCTCACTTTCTGTCTCTCTGTTTCTCTAGTGAATGTATGCTTCCTATAGCAAAAATCTCTCTAAAAAATTCTCAATTTGATCAGCTATGAAACAGTTTAAAAATTGTTAAAGGTGTATTGAGAAAAAAACTTTAAAAAAAGCAAACAAATATTTGTCGTTACCAAAAAAAGACATTTTTAGAGATTGTGGCCTGGCCATCCCCCCTGGGGGAGTGATTTCTCACTTTTGCACTCACTGTCTCTCTCTCTTTCTCTCTGGTGAGCCCACATGCCCAAAGGTATAAACATAAAATAAAATAAAATAAGAAAGAAATCACTTACTTATTCTAAAGAAAAGTATAATACACATAACTTTCTTGTATATTCTTGAACCTTTTTCTATTATAGTAAGTGTGCACATAGGCAAGAAAGAGAGTGAGACAGAGAAAAGGGTAGAAAGAAAGCACCCTCAGCAGGGTGTTGTCAGTGCTGTAATTCCTTTTCCCGTGCTCTGACTCCTCAGGATCCCGGGCACCTTTGCGCATACCCGGCATGCGTTTCAGGCTTACGTAGAATCCGAACCGTGGACTTCAAGCACTGCAGGACTCTGGCATTAACTGCTGCTCCAAAGCAGATGAGCCCCTCCATCATCTGATCTGATGGGGACGATGCTGTGTATACAACTCTGCAACCTCTTGTTTAGAAAGCACCACAACAATGTGTTTGAGAAGAGTCATCCTTCCAAGTGTTCACTGGAGACCTATTGATAATAGAAGAAATAACAGACTGTTTCCTTCTGATCTACTCAGGCTTTTAGTTTATATACTTGGAAAGTGGCCAGCTTCTCCTTCGTCTCAAACAAACATTTTATATGAATGTGCTTATGTGCAGCAGACACCAGAGATACACAAATGCTCTGACCTCTCCTGAGATTCCTCTAGACGTCTTAGGAGCATGACCTTACCTGCCTGAAACACACTTCTCTTCTGCTCGGCCCAAGAAATTTTTCTCAATGGTCACTTGAATGACTCATCTTTCTTACTGCATGCCTAAGCCAATTCAATTGATTTAATTTTTCGATGTGAGCACTCACCATTTTCCAAAACAGCTCTTGAATTACCTCACAAAGAATACACGCAATGTTACTGTGAAATGATTTTGCTACTCTCGGTCTCTTTGTCTTCAGATTTCCTCGGACTTGAAACAGGAAGAGCTGAGAGGGCAGGGTGTCTTCTGTATGTACTTAAATATGTTTGCCTGGCATTTCATTACCTCACTCATTGTTTAGTTCCTCTGCCACTTTTTTGCAGGACTATAGGATAATGGATTGGACTTTCAAATAACTAGGAGACATAATGAATGGAGGTTAAGATCAGAAAGAAAATCCAGAATAACTGTGAAAAAATAAAATTTTTCTCCTGTGGTAGAGGGAAGCCTGAAATCCCTACCACCACCTCACCACCACCAAAGACATCCATGTCCTGACGCTGGAAACCTGTGAATCTAAACTTATATGGCAAAATGGACATTGTAGATATGACTAAATTAAAGATTTTGAGATGAGGACATCATTCTGAATCATTCACTAGGCATAGGTCACTGTGTAAGAGAGAAACAAAGAAATTTGACACAGAAAATAAATATAAGGTTGGAGTGATGCAAAGGAGGGGTCATGAATGAAGAAATGTAGGGCAACTCTAGAAGAAAAAAAAAAGGGAATTGATTACCCCTGAGAGTCTACACAAGAAATACAGTTCTGGACCCATCCCGGTGACATGAACTATAGCAAGTTGAACTGCAGTGCACAAGAAATATGGCTTACACGGGTTCAGATCCCCAATTCAGCCTGAAAACACGACTGGTGTACCCAAGATCCAGACACGCTGCAGGGCTGGGAAAAGGAGCTCACACTGTGATGTGATGTATTGGGGGTGCTTCTGTTTCCTCTCTTATATCCATAATGAATAAGAAAGAAATAAGCTTAACAAAAGGAAGAAAGAAATACAGTCCTGGAAACAGCTTGATTTTAACCCAGTGAAATTGACTTCAGACATTTGTACTCAAAACAGGCAAGAGAATGCATTTATGTTGTTTTAATACATCGGGCTTGTGGTCATTTGTTACAGTAGCCACAGGAATCTAATGCAATCCACTTCAGGTCAGAAGAATTAATGCAAAAAACGAACATGCTACAAATTATAAAATGCAAAACCCACTGAGTAAACAGAGGAGGCTGGTATGTGCATTAGCTTCCTAGAGCTGATATAATGAATTATAGCACAGTGGTGCCTTAAAGTTTCAGAAATGTATTCTGTCAGTTGCAGAAGCTAGAGATCAAAGTGTGGACAAGAACAAGTGTCCTTTGACTGTTGTAGGGAAGAATCTTTCTTTGCTTCCTACAGATGCGGGTACCAAAGATTTGCTTGTAGACAAGCCATTGCACTCTCTGCCTTCACATTGCTTCCTTTTTTCTGTATCACTATATCATCTTCTCTTATAAAGATGAGAAGTTGTTGGATACAGGGAAAACCCTGAATAATCATCTTCCCCTCTTCTTTCCTTTGTCTCCTTCCTCCTTTGCCCCTTCTTCCTCTTCTTCTACTTCCTCATTCCCCTCTTTCTTTTTATTTTCTTTCTGTCTGAACTGCAGGAGGTATTTGAATATATATCTCTAATATCTTATAGTAACAGTTATTAATTATATCAAATATATCAATAATATGTTTTATATTATGTTATTATAGCATTATTTTATTAACAACCAAAAAAAACTGAGAAACAAATAAAGATAAAATGATGGCCTAAATAATTTGTGAATCTGGAGACACCATTATCTTTTTTTTTCTTTTTTTGAGAGGTTTTCGCTATAGGGCGCATGCGCTCGCCAGACAGAGAGAGACATAGAGACAGAAAGCGAGAAATCCCCCCCCAGAGGAGATGGTCACGCCACAATCCCTTCTCCTCCATTCTTCTCTCCGGATCTTGGGCACGCACGCACACATGCCCGAAGTGTTTTAAGCCACTGGGTCTGGGACTCGAACCACGGTCGACTACATGGGAGTCCAGCAACATAGCCATTACGCTAACTGCTGGTTCCCGAGACATCATTATCTTTAATTGTCCTTGCAATAATAATAAGAACGAAAGACTTTCAGGAAGATTTCAGACACATTCATGTAATTATTTTTTTTTTTTTGAAGAGGTTTTTACTATAGGGCATGTGCGCTCACCAGACAGAAAGAGAGAGACAGAGAGACAGAAAGCAAGAAATCACTCCCCACGGGGGGATGGCCATGCACAATCCCTTCTCCTCCACTCATCTCTTGGGATCTTGGGCACACAAGCACACGTGCCCAGTGTAAGTTTAAGTCACTGGGTCCGGGATGCGCATCGTGGTCGACTACATGGGAGTCCAGCGACATAGCCATTATGCTAACTGCTGGTCCCACATTCATGTAATTTTAAAACAGTGGTTCTAAGATGTAATCTCCTTCCCAGCAGGCTCCTCACCTGGAAACATGTTAGAAATGCAAATTCTTGGGTGCCATTGCATGCTTGGCTCAGAAGTTTGAGGGATGAGGCCCAGCAAGGAGTGTTAAGCCCTTCATGGATTTCAACAAACACCACAGTTTGAAAAGCATAATTTGAAAACATACTGCTGCTCTCTCAGTGTAGCTCAGACAATTTCCTTAAAAAAAATAATTTTTTTTTAAACCTCTCTATCACACTTAAGAAGCCAGGCTTTGGTACTTCAAGTGAGAGAACAAGGGTCAGCAGATGCAGGGGAGGTTAAGGCTGCTGGATTACAGGTGGAGGTTAAGGCTGCTGGATTACAGGTGGCTGACTGTGTAGTTGGAGAGTCAGACCCAGTGGCCTGAAAAATCACACTCAGTGCAGGTGCATGCATGTCCAAAGTCCTGAGAAGAGAATGAAGGAGAAAAGATGGTGGTGTGACAAATCTCCCTGGGGGGTGCGTTTTTACTTTCCCT
>NW_006159729.1:368214-377467 GCF_000334495.1 Tupaia belangeri chinensis | reverse complement strand
CCTGGTTAGTACACGCCCCCTGTAGCAAAGGGAAAAAAAAAAAAAAAAAAAAAACAGTTAAACAGTTATATTAAAAAAAGGAAGAGGGAGATCAGCAGTTGGCGTAATGGCTATGTCGCTGGACTCCCATGTAGTGAACCGCAGTTCAAGTCCCGGACCCGGTGGCTTAAACACATGCCAGGCATGTGTGCATGCATGCCCAAGATATTGAGAGGAGAATGGAGAAGGGATTGTGGCATGGCCATCCTCCCGGCGGGTGATTTCACACTTTCTGTCTCTCCATCTCTCTCTTTCTGGCAAGCATACCTACCCTATAGCAAAAATCGCTCAGGAGAAAAAAAAAAAAGAAAGAAAGAAAGAAAGAAAGAAAGAGAAGAAAAGAAAAAGAAAGAATGAAAAAAAGGTAACAGAATTCTATCACTTTGCTAGAGATAGATCTCTAATGGGAGGAATAGAAATAAAATTGCAAGTGGACCTTTATTTGAGAATGTTTTTCTTATTTATCTCTTTGCTCCTTTTTATAATTAGATTGGGAAGGAGTTACTTAGCTTATTCTTATTCCATGTTCTAGTCTATGGCTCTAATATAGGAGAAATGTGTCTGTGTAGCTCTGTCTCTGTGGGAGATCTGCACTGTGGTATGAACCAAATCTCAAATGTTCATCTGAGAGACACACGCTTTTCAGCAGTTAACAGGAGATACACTAGCTGGGCACTTCCCTTCTGTTCTTGTTTCCTGTAAACTGTGTTCCATTAGAAGGCAAAACAATCTATCATTAAACTGCAATTCCAGTGTATTGTCAAATTTCCTTTGAAAATTCTGCGATTTTTTTCACTGTCCATAAGCTTCTTCATAATCCTGCTCTTCCTGCCTTGAAAGCACTCCTCAACATGGTGAGAATGCTTTAGTCACATGGTTTCCTATTCTTTTTTCTCTCAAACACTGAGCTAACTCCAATTTTAAAACCTTAGCGGAGACCAGCAGATGGCGTACTGGTTACATCGCTGCACTCACATATGACAGACAGCAGTTCAAATCCCAGACCTGGCAGCTTGAAACTCATGCTGGGTGTGTGTGTGTGTGTGTGTGTGTGTGTGTGCGCATGCCCAAGATCCTGGGAGACAATGGAAGAGAATGGATTGTAGCATAATCATCCCCCCAAGGATGTCGCTTTCTGTCCCTCTGACTCTTTTTTACCAGTGAGTCCATATACCCTACAGAAAAAAAAATCTCTTAAAAAAAGGGAAAAAAAAAAGATAATAACTTGGCATTCCAAGGATGATCCTTCAACTGTGATGCAAGGAAATAATGTATATTACAGGAAATATTTTCTATGTCTTTATGAATTTTCAATGCTAAAAGCAATACCTGGCACATGAAAGGCATCGATTCAAATCTGTTAAATGTAGGAGCAATGCACAGTAAGATGAATTGCACTTGAGAATGAGTGACGACAGCAGTGTTGGTATAGACTACGAGGGTGCTGGGTGCAAGGCAAATACAAAGTTCATGACTCCATCCTATATTGATACTTTCACTAAAAAAAGCATGCAAGAGTGAATTTGTTGTACAAGAGTTCTTATTTGCACACCTACATAAAACCAAATCCATGTGATTTTTAAATGGGAGTTTGTCATGCATGGCTTGATTAACAGATTAATATCATACAGATAACAGAGTCCATTATTTCAGTGTCATTCTTAATAACGAAACCTCCCAGGGACAAGCAATTAGCGTAATGGCGATGTCGCTGGACTCCCACGTAGTCAACCGCAGTTCGTGTCCCAGACCCGGTGGCTTAAAACTCACACTAGGCACGTGTGCGTGCGTGCCCAAGATCCCGAGAAGAGAATGAAGGAGAAGGGATTGCGGCGTGGCTACCCCCCCCCCCGGGGGGGGTGATTTCTTGCTTTCTATCTATCTGTCTCTCTCTGTCTGTCTGGCGTGTGCACGCGCCCTATAGCAAAAACCTCTCCAAATAAATAAATAAATAATAATGAAACTTCCCACTTAGGTGCACACAGAAATAAAAGGCTAAGCTAAAAAGAGAAACTATCCTGAATAATATGAAATTTAATAACCTACCTACCATTTTTGTTTTGTTACTAGGTTTTTTGTTGTGGGTTCTTGAGGTCATTTTAGATGATCAGCCTTTCTCCTAAACTTAAAATGTTATTTCCTTAGATTATCAAAAAGGCTATATCTTATATAGAATTGTCTATTCATAATTAACTAACAGAACTTACAAGAAAATTTACTGAGGATGTCTAAGGACTATCACCATAAACAATAGCACAGCTTCCTGTAAGTAAACTGGGTCTGGCATCTATAAGATACTATAACTTAATATAAACTTCTTTGTTATAAATAAGATGCCTAAACCATCCAAGAGCTCTTAAAAACACAATTTCTTTACCCACCGAGGAAATTGGAATGTTGGGCAGATTCATGTCATTGTCATGTAGGGCATGATTAAATGTAAGATTGAGTGAAATGACTAAATCAGGAAATTCAGAGAAGAGGTGACAGAAAAGAGCAGGAAAATGGTTAACCTAGTTTCAAAGGGGCAGAATTGCCTAACTTCATCTCTGAAATAGTCTAAGAGTTCATTAAAAATGTATGCAAAAGATGAGAAGTCAATTACTTCTCTGCCAAAAAAGTATCCTTAACTTAAAACAGACAAGATGGGTGAGTGGGCCAATGGAGTGGAGAGGGCCTTACCCTTGGTCAAGGAGTTTACAATCAAACAAAGAACACAGAGAAGATTCAGTTCTAAATTCATATGTCATAAAAATATTCAACTAAGTGAAGACGATGGTTGAAGAAGTCATCTCATAAATAATATAACAGATTCATAGAATACTTCAAAATGCCACAAAGGTAACTTTCTTGTCTATTTATCTGTATAGTAGCCCAAAAAGTTGCATTGTCCACAGTTCTCATTAATAATATACTCCTTTTTTTATTGTTTAAAGTGAAGGAAACCACATACCAGTAAAAAGAGTGTACACCTTTTTACAATTTTTCACTCTTGGATTTTTGGTAGGGTACACAGAAATAAAAAGAAGAAAACCATATAAAAGTAGAGAGTGGGGAACCAGTAATTGGCATAATAGTTATGTCGCTGGACTCCCATGTAGTCAATCACGGCTCAAGTCCTGAACCTGGTGACTTGAACTCACGCTGGACAAGTGTGTGTGCATGCCCAAGATCCCAAGAGGAGAATGGAGGAGAAGGGATTGCAGCGTGGCCATGCCCTCTGGGGGGTGATTTCTCGCTTTCTGTCTCTCTGTCTCTCTCTGTCTGTCTGGCGAGTGCATGTGCCCTACAGCAAAAACTTCTCAAAAAAAAAAAAAGTGTGCTAATGATAATTTTAAAAATTTTGCCAGAAGTAGTGTATGCTTGTTGGAGAGAGAGAGAAATAAATCACCTTCCGTAGAATGGTCACATCACAATCTCTTCTCCTCCATCTCTCCCTCTTTTCAGGATTTTGAGCATACATACATGCATGTCTTGAGTGTTTCTTAAGACACCACAACCAGGACTTGAACCCCATAGTTGGTCATGTGTAATCCAGTTGCCTTAACTGCCATAACATGGCCTTGTCCCACATAAAAACCTTTTATGGGCCCACAAAAATTCTCATGTGGGACCAGCAGGTGATGCAGTGGTTAAGGCTCTGGACTCCCACATTGCTGACCATGGATTGAGTCCTGGACCTGGCAGCTTGAAAACCATGCTGGGTGTCTGTGTGTGCATGCCCAAAATCCCAGAAGGAAAATGAAGGAGAAGAGATTTTGGTGTGGGCATGTCATGTGCAGGGTAATTCCTCACTTTCCTATCACTGTCTCTCTCTTTTTCCAGTGAGTGCATATGTCATATGGCATAAACCTTAAAAAAAACTCTTAGGTAAATAAAATCTTGAACTTGTGAGGATTCCTATTTATGCAAATCAACATTTGACAAAATTTTGTGCTATGGAAAAAGAAACATATTCTAATTAGTGTTTTAAAATTAAAATATAGGGGAACCAGCAGTTAGCGTAATAGCTATATCGCTAGACTCCCACGTAGTCGACTGCGGTTCGCATCCGGGACCCGGTGGCTTAAAACTCACACCGGGTGCCTGTGCGTGCATGCCCGAGATCCCGAGAGGAGAACGGAGGAGAAGGGATTGCGGCGTGACCATCCCCCCTGGAGGGTGATTTCTCACTTTCTGTCTCTATGTCTCTGTCTGCCTGGCAAGCGGACGCACCCTATAGCGAAAACCTCTCAAAAAAATTAAAATATAGAACAATTTTCTAAATTATGTTGCATTTTTTCAAGTGCTGCTCAGATTTAAAGTAATAATTGGTCTGAGAAAGGTCTCAGGACACAGGACTTGGAATACATTAATAGACACATTTTTGGGAGCACCCTGAGCAAAAATCTGGATTGTAGGTATAATTGGATGAATGGGCAATGAATCTGGAAAAGTAACAAGTTATAAATTACTGCTTACAAAAAAATAGAGGAGTGTATATGTAGAAATCTTTAACGATGAAGGCACATAAGGATGGTGAAGAAAATAAACAGGCAAGATCTTTGTAACTGCAAGAATACAGCTTCTCTGCGCAACCTATTTGTTCAGTATTATTCATGACTATGAGAGTTATTTCTACCACTTCTATATCTTCTCTTTTTAAATGCTTGTTGATGTAGTTATTTTTGAGTTTATTTATAAATTGATAGTATAAACTGATAACATTTGATGACTAGTAAAAAAAAAAAACAAAACTCAACCTGTTGGAATATTAAGCATGTTTTTGCAAATACTGAAATGACCTCAATTGACATATGAGGCAAAATGCAAGGGAGGCTTTATCATCTCTTTTGGAATGAGCTTCAGAGGATCTCCAGGAATATGCACTCTCCTTTTCATGAAAACAGCAGCACAAGCAAATAAAAAACCTCTGTATCTATATATTACAGAGGATAAAGGTTATATTTTAGGGATGAATGGGTTGTGTTTAAGTAAAAATCAATTTACTTTAATGTTTGGAGAACACTATCTTTTTTACATGAACTATGAATCAATAGGCTTACTCCTCACATTCAAAATATGCTCTATTTTCAAAGTGTGGTGTAAAAGGTTATTAGTTAAAGTCATGGTACTAATGTCCAGAAGGAAAAAATCCTCCCAAAGGTGTTAATCCACTTTAAAGTTAATAATTGTGTGTGTGTGTGTGTGTGCGTGCTTATTCCCTATTGTGTGTTAGGACAATTTTAAAGATATTATAAAGAAAGAGAGGTATGTTCAGGCACTAGCATCTGTATTAGAAGAGATGAAAGTATAATTAGGGCTCAGGCACAGTGGTGCAGGCGGTAGGGACTGGCCTACAATGTCAGAGTCATAGGGAGGCCCCAGGTCTCAGATTACATCATAGACTTAAGATGAATTCATGAGGCATGCCTGTGGATGCACCCATGACTCTGGTTGGCTGAAGGCTGAGGGACAGAGTGTGGCAGCATAAGAACCCTGGTGATTGATTTTATGTATATATATATAATTGCCTTTCAACTACTAAATTTGTTCTTTAGGCCACCCTTATGCAGTAGTAGTTTTTGACCCTGGGTACCCATAAGATGGAAAGATGAAGATTTGCTTCCAATAAAATAGACAAAATTCTCCCATGAACTGTTATTACACTGTTTGTGACCTGAGATTTTTTTTTTTTAATTTGCAAATGTAAGCTTGACCCTGTAAAGTTGTGTTAAGGAAACTGAAACTCACATGGGTAACCATGGAAGTTTTCTTTCTCTCTGTATCTCTCTTTCTCTTTCTCTGCTTCTCTCTGGTGAGCATGCATGCCTTAAAGCAAATTTTAAAAATTCTGATGATACATATTTTAAAATTATTATTCTTTTTTTAAAAAAAAAAAACAAATTCGTTGTATGGATGGAAAGAAAAACAAAACAGGAAAATTTTATATGTTGGTTAAAAGAAACACATTTCAGGACTAGCAGATGGGGTAATAGTTATGGCAGTGGACTCCCACATAGTCAAGTGTAGTTCGAGCCCCAGACCCAGTGGCTTAAAACTTATGCCGGTCACGTGTGCATACATGCCCCTAACTTTGAGAGGTGACTAAAGAAGAGATTGCGGCATGGCCATCTCCCCTGGAGGGTAGGGGGTGATATTACCCTTTCTGTCTCTCTAGAAATCACACACACCATAAGCAAAAACAAAAAACAAAAAAGAATAAATAAATAAATAAATAAAAAAGAAACACACTTCATCTAGGGGCATATATACACCAAAAGTGAAGGGACAGACACGGTCATTTTTCGCAAACAGAAGCGATAAGAAGATTGGAGTACTGACATGAGGGACCAGCAGTTGGCATAATAACTATGTCGCTGGACTCCCATGTAGTTAACCACAGTTTGAGTTCTGGATCCGGTGGATTAAACTCATGCCAGGAGTTTGTGCATGCGTGCTCAAGATCCCAAGAGGAGAATGGAGGAGAAGGGATTGCGGCATAGCCATCTCCCCTGGGGGGTGATTTCTCACTTTCTATCTCTCTGTCTCTCTGGTGAGCACATGCACCTTATAGCAAAAATCTCTCAAAAAAGATATTGACATGAGATAAAATATACTTCAAGATAAAAATGGTGATGTCAGCAGGGGACTTGGTAGTTAAGGTATTGGACTCCCACATGACCAACTGCAGTTCGAGTCCCAGACCTAGCAAATTACTTTCTCACTTCTCCCTCCCCTTCTTTCTCTCTGTTTCTCTGGTCAAGATAAAATAAATTAAAAAATTAAATAATTTTTAAGTGGTAAAAATAAAGAAGGACACTATATTGTTCCAATAGGACTAATTCAACAAGAAGATATAATGATTATAAATCCTTATGCACCCAACACCAAGGCATCCAAATATGTGAAAGAATACTAGATCTAAAATAAGAGATTGATTGCAACACACTAATGCTAGAGATTCCAATATCCAATTGTCAAAAGTGGATCATCATTTGTCTAGATCATCTAGACAAATAAACAGAGTGACATAGGAGTTAATTGATACCAGAAGCCAAGTGGATCTGACAAACGTTTAGAGAACATTTCACCCAACAACTACAAAATACATTTTTTCTCATTTTCACATGGAACATTTTTAAATATTGACCACATAGTAGGACATAAAACAAATCTGTAAAAATTTAAAACTATATTAATTATATCCAGCACATTTTCTGGCCATGATGGAATTGAAATTGAAATCTACTACAAGACTCCACAAAAATATGGAAACAAAACAACCTACTTTTATGTGACTTGACAGCTACTGAAAAAATTGAAACTATTATCTAAATAATGTTTATTAAAAACAATGATAATGAATATACAACTCTCCAGAATCTTCAGGACACAGTGAAAGCAGTCATTAGAGAGAAATTCATAGCTGTTAGTGCTTACTGAAAATAAAAAATAGATATATGGCAAACAGATAACTTCATAACACATCTGAAAAAAGTGGAAAAGCAACAGTAACAGAAAGCCAGAAAAACAAGAAGAAAGAATAGAGTTGAAATAAATGAAATAGAGGATTAAAAAAACTGCACAAAAAATAAATAAAACAAAAAAGCTGATTTTTTTAAAGAGATATGTTTACTATAGGACATGTGTGCTTGACAGAGAGACAGAGAGACAGAAAGCAATAAATCACCCCACCCCAGGGGGGTGGCCACACTGCAATCCCTTCTCTTCCATTTTCCTCTCATGATTTTAGGCATGCATGCACAAGTACACAGCATGAGTTTTAAGCCATGGGGTTTGGGACTTGAACTGTGGTTGAGTACATGGGAGTCCAACAACATAACCATTACACCATCTGCTGGTCCCTAAAAAGCTGGTCTTTTAAGAAAATATACAAAGTTAACACATAATTAACTTGATTAGTAAAGAAAAGCAGAGAAAAGAATGAGATAAATTAGATCAGAAATGAAGCTGGAAATATTACAATGGAAATATCAGAATCCAGATAATTATGAGAGAGTATTATGATTTTATGCCAGCAAACTAGAAAACTTGAATGTGATAGGCGAATTTTAATGCTGATTCTCCTCAAGTTATTTCTTTCCAAAAAGAAGAAATCATTCCAAACTTTCTATGAAGCCTCCATAACCTTGGTATTGAAAGAAGACACCGCCATAACAAAAAATAACACTATTGCATAAAACAATAACCCAGATGAATACAGTTTCAAAAGTCCTCAACAACATACTAGTCAATCAATTCAACAGCACATTAAAAAGATTATACACCATGATCAAGTATACCTTATTTGAGATATGCAAGAATTACTCAACATATACAAAACAACAAGTATAATAGATCACATCAACAGAAGGAAAGGTAAGAACCATATGATCATATCAATTGATGCAGAAAAAGCAATAGATAAAATACAACATCTTTTCAGGACTCTTAGCAAAGGGGGTCTACAAGGGACATTTCTCAACACACAAAAAAGTTCTATATAAAAAAAACATTGCTAACATCATATTGAGTGAGGAAAAACTTAAAGCGTTTTTACTAAAAACCAGGACAAGAAAAGGCTGCTCACTTTTTCTATTTCTTTCAACAAAATTCTGGAAGTATTAGTCAATTTAATCATACAAGAATGTAAAATAAAAATATTTGAATAGTAAAGGAAGTTCATTTGTCTCTGTTTGCAGGCAATATGATTGTATAATAGAAAACCCAAAACAATTCACAAAAAAATCCTAGAAGTGATAAATGAATTCAGTAAAGTGCCAGCATACAAAATCAATAGTATTTTTATCAACCAGTAATGAACAGACTGAGGAAGGATTGAAGAACACAATCACAATTCACAGTAGCCACACACAAAAGGAAATTTAGAAGTAAATCTATCCTAAGAGTTGAAAGACCTCTATGAGAAAAACTATAAAAAATGAATAAAGAAATTGAATGTGGGACCAGCAGTTAGTGTAATGGCAATGTCGTTGAACTCCCATGTAGTCGATTGCATTTCAAGTCCCTGACCTGGTGGCTTAAACTCACACCGGGCACATGTGCGTGTGTGCCCAAGATCCTGAGAGGAAGATGGAGGAGAAGGGATTGTGGCGTGGCCAGCCTCCTGGGGGGTGACTTCTCGCTTTCTACCTCTCTGTCTCTTTTTGTCTTTCTGGTGAGTGCACGCACCCTATAGCAAAAACCTCTCAAAAAAAAAAAAAAAAAAAAA
>NW_006159729.1:364259-368195 GCF_000334495.1 Tupaia belangeri chinensis | reverse complement strand
AGAAAAGAAAAGAAAAAGAAAAAAAAGAAAAAGAAATTGAATGCAATTGCAAAAAGAAAGACATCCTGTGCTCTTGGACTGGAATAGCCAACATTATAAAAATATCAATTCTTCACAAATTAATTTTCAAATTAAATAAAATTTACTCAAGTTAGCAGTGATATTCTTCACAGAAATGGACTAATTATAAAATGCGTATGGATTATAAAAGACCCCATATCACCAAGGAAACACTATGCAAAAAGACCAAAGTAGGAGGCATCTCACTACCTGACGACCAAATATAACATATTACAAACCTGTGATGATAAAAACAGTATGTTACTGGTATAGAAATAGTCATGTAGATCAATGGAACAGAATAGATAATCTAGAAATAAACCCCCAAACATACAGCCAACTGATATTTGACAAAAGCTGGAAAACCATGGGGTGGTGAAAACAAAGTCTCTTCAGCAAATGGTACTGCGACAACCAGATACCCATCTTCACCGAAAATGAAACTATACCCCTATTTCTAACCATTAACTAAAATCAACTCAAAATGGATTGAAGATCTAATTGTAAAGCCTTGAAGTATAAAACTACTTATGAAAAACACAGGGGAAACTCTTGAAGACATTAGAGCTGGCAATGAAATTTTAACTAAGACAATTAGAGCATAGGCAATGATCCCAAGTACAAATAGGACTACATGGAACTTAAAAGCTTCCACACAGAAAAGTGAACAATAAATAGGGTGCATAGACAACCCATCAAAGGGAGAAATATTTGCAAATTATGCTTCAGATAAGGGATTGATAACCAGAATATATAAGGAACTCAAGCAGCTGTAGTTGACTTCTGAATTATAAAAGATGCAGTGTTCTCATCATCATTCTCTCTAATACAGTCTTTTAAATTTTAGTATCAAATGTTTTAGTAGTGCAGTTGGTCCAGAAATTGTCCTTTGCTATCCTATTACAGAGGTATGGATTAAATTGTGTCCCCCCATCCACCCCAAGTATATATTGAAGTCCTAATCTCATACTTTATATTGTAATCATATTTATGAAAAGATTGTTGCAGGTGTAATTAGTTAAGATGAGATCACATCAAGAAAAACACAGACAAGGGGAGAAGGCTCTTATAATTATGGAAACAGACCAGTGTCATGCTATTGTAGGCCACAGAGCACCAGAATTGCTAAGAAAAAGGGATGAGTAAATTTTTCTCCTACCATCTTAGAGACAACATCAACCAGATGACCCCTTGACTTTTCCCTTCTAGTTTCCAGAACTATGAAATAATTAATTTTGGCTATCTTAGATCACTCAGCTCATGGTACATTTTTTTTTATGGTAGCCTTAGGAAATTTATCAAAATACACTTTATTTTTTTGAATATGGTTTCTATTTCATCAGAATTATAAAAATGAATGAAAAAACAAACAAAAAATGACTACTTACTAAATACTGGAAGGATCAGTACCATTCAACATTTGAAATTAATAAAAGCTTACTTAACATCCTTGCCAGCATAGTTCTCAATCCTATACAGTACAATAATGGGTGATGATGTTTTTGTTGATGTTTTGGTTCGTATGGGTTGCTATAACAAAATTCCATCAACTGGGAAGCTTAGAAACAGAAAAACTATTTCTCACAGTTCTGGGGCCTGAAAATTCCAAAACTGGTACCAGTAGATGCTGTAACTGTGAGGTCTTATTTCTGCTTCAAAGATGGCATCCTCTTGCTATGTTTTGTATGGTGGATGGGACAGACTGACTTCCTCAAGCCTCTTTTAGAAGGACACTAATCACATTCACAAGGACAGAGTCCTTATGAATTTATCACCTCCTAAAGGCCCCACTTGTTAACTCTATTATGTAAGCTGTTAAGTTTCCGACATATCAAATTTAGGAGAGCACAACATTCAGACCTAACAAACACTCCTCCCATTCACAAGGGCTTTATTCTCATAATCACACCACCTCAAAAGGCCCATCTAACACCATGGCCTTTCTGGTTAGGGGTTTAAGACACCAAACGTAGAGGGATACAAATACTGAAACCATAGCAGTTAATTGACTTTAAACTTCACCTTTCTTGATGGCCAACCAGTGAATATGTGTGATTTAAAATCTGGAATTTGAGAAATAGAGTAACTTTCCTAACAATATAAAATGATTCATTTAGTTGTCTGGACCATAGGTGTCTTTGATTACAGGGAAACTTCATAAAGAGACCATGAATGGAATGACTGTTTCACTTTTATTCCTTCTAATCATTAACTAGCATTAGTAAATATTATATTAAACTAATAATTTTAGATAACATATATTGAATGCCTCTCAGGTACTTTCTGAGTGATTTATATGTATTAACACATTTACAATTTGTGGAAGTATTATAAAGCATATTCTTTCATTGCCATTCTAGAAATTAAGAAACTGAATCATATGAGGTTTAGATAACTTGCCCCAAATTACTAATCTGAAAAGTGTCAGACCTGGAAATTAACTCATGTGCAATAAATCTAGAGCCTAGGCTCTCAATCATTAAATTTTACTCTGTAATTAATGTACCCTATGTGTCAATACATGATGTAGATTAAAGTTCATTTACACTGCTTAACCCAAGAGTCTTAAATTCCTGTACATTGCAGGTCCTATAAAATTACTGCAGTAAGAGACACTAAGTGCCATATTGCCTCACTTGACCGAAGAGGGTAAATAATGAACAAATCTCCTACTGGGTCAAGTGTTTTTGGTCAATTTAATTAAAGCAACTATACTTACTATTAGTGCTCCTGAAAGGACTATAGTCTGCAAGGTTATAAAGGTTCCAAAATAACAGTACTTTATTGGCTCAATAAAATGGTGCCACAGAAGGTTTGGAGTTTAACTATTGGTCACTGATGAGAAATTAACTAAAAAACTAGTTTGACAATAAATTTACTCAAAGGAGTAAATGGGACTCAAAAGCAATTATTTGGTAGAGATTTTGATAACGTACTTTGATGATCTTAATTATTAAATAAGAAAGAAAGAATAAAATGTAAATATGGCTAAATTATGTTCAAATAAAGGTAAATTAAAGTTTTTATATAGAGAAAAAAGCATTGGGTATATGGACAAGTCTGGTTGAGTTTTTTACATGGAGGAGAGATGTGCATATTTTTACATCTTACTGAAATTTAAAACATATAGGGAATTTTTTTGTAAGTAAAATTTGAAACTGTTTTAGGATTATGATTATCTAATGATGAGCTGTAGCAACAGTTTAGCTCTCTATGGAAAACTAAATGAAATAACCACACATCATACAGCAAAATAAAATCCAGATGGGTCAAATCTAGCCAGTCATCCAGTAACTAAATATTGAGTACCACCTGTATGCCAGACACTTCACTGTAATTGTGATACACGATAGAGTTCCTACCATATGTTACAGAGTTAGAAAAAGAAATAATACAGGAGTAAAATACAATATAATATGTACAATGCTGTGATATGAAAAGACAACAAATACATACTGTGAAACAAACTGTATCAGGCTGAAATGCTAAGTATCCTGGGATAGTATGTTCAGGAACATTCCGAGAGAAAACATATGAGCATATATCAGAATGACACGACAGATTCATGGGATGATCTCACAATTCAGCAAGAAGAAATGGAGATGCATAAGCTCTTTGATAGAAATAAATTTTAAATTTGTGATGGAATCAAGAGGGTCAGGGTGAAGCAGTGAGGAACTATGTAGGATCTGGGCTGGGACTCTGACTATGTCCTCGGTCCTAGACTCTGTGGACAAGCTCCCTGTGGAAGAGTTTGCACTTTCATCCGAAAGCCAGGGAAGGCACTGGAGGGCTCGACAGGACATGTCTTATAAGGGGCTTGTTTTCTATTCCACCCGATGAAGCTATTGCTTTGCATGCTTTGCCTCATTCCTG
>NW_006159729.1:320393-364129 GCF_000334495.1 Tupaia belangeri chinensis | reverse complement strand
ATTCCTGCTTTTATGGGGGTCTCTGGTTAGACACCCTCCTTTCTCAGGACTTAGACTATGTCTCTCTCAGCCCCTTGCAGTCCTGCTAAATCCAATTCCACAACCTTGGTCTCATGAAAGGGCTCCTAAGAGGAACGATGGCTTTGAATGTGCTTCTGATTTCTAAAACATTTCCTTAATTTACTGGTAGTCTACCATATATTTGAGAATCCATGTGCATTAGTTTATTTTATTCTTTATTTTATTTTATATTTTTTTCCATACAGTGCATGCACTAACAGGGGAGAAATGGGATGAGGGAAGAAAGAAGTGAGAAATTACCCCTTTTCCCCAGGGGAATAGCCACATTGCAATTTCTTCTTCTCCATTTTTTCTCTTGGGATTCTGGGCATGCACACATCTGACATGATTTTCAAGCCACCAAGTCAGGCACTCAAACCATGGCTGGCCATGTGAGAATCTAGCACCTTAACTACCACACCACCTGCTGGCCCCAATGCACTAGTCATTTTGTTGTTGTTGCTTTGTTTAATCACTGAGTGTCATAGTCTTCACAGAGTGCTGAGTAGTCTGGGGAAAACCTGAAGAACACATTGCTTTCTTTCGTTTATTGACCTAAAGTTCAGTAAAGAATACAGGGACCTTGTGGTAGAGCAGAGGTTATGTCACTGGACTCTCATAGGAAAGGCCCTGAGTTCATGTCCCAAGACCTGCCCAAGCATGCCATGTCCTCATGTGTGTTTCCATGATCTGGGTTAGCACAGGGTGAGGGCCGACCTCAGCATGTAAAACCTATGGGGTGCCTGTCTTCCTGTCTCCCTCTCTCTCTCATGAAAAAGTAAGTAACCTTTAAAACGAAACATAGACCTGATTTCACTTTGGCTTCCAGATTACTCTTTTAATTCCTTGTTTTTACTTTATTATCATCACACAATTGGCTTTTTACTGATTATTTTCGTTTGCTTTTGTCATGTAAGTCATCTCTATCTTTGAAAAGATTTTCTTTGATGGGATGAGCTCATTGTCAATTTGTTTAACCCACGTTTACTGAGAGGGAGACTATGGGATTAAGGCACCTGCAGCAGCCCCTGTCCTCACTGCACTGACACTCTAAGAGCAGACATGTGCAAGGAATACCTAGTGGATTGATTTCAGCAGATTCTGGGAGAGTTAGAACTGACAATGGAAATACCCAAGTTCAGTAGAAATAATAATTAGCATGGTTTATTCCAAACACAACTTTAAGAGACATGGCCTGGACGCGCAGAAGTGCGTCTCAGGGTGCTCAGAAGTGGTAGTTCTCTCATTCACTTCAGAGAGTAGGAGATACAAAGTTGTAAATTAGTGTATGGTGTCTTTACTGGCCTGGCAAAACAAAACAAAACAGACATCTGGAAGCAGGAACTTGTAGGTTATAGGTAGGTATAGACCTTTTAATTTAGTAATTGGTTAAATATGTAAGTCTTTGTCTAAAAGAGACTTCAAGTAAGCAGGAAAGAATGTCTGAATCTAACCTGAATGTAGACAAGAAGGCCTGGCTATTTATCTGGTGATGCTATGCTGAGTCAGAATATAAGGAGCTGCCTGTGATTGCTAGACTCAAGCAGCCTGTGACAGAAAGATTGCTTGTAGATGTGACTGCACCAGGCCCCTTGAGCAGCATCTTAGTCCATGAAGTATAGTCATAAATCTGTCTTCAGAAGGATCTGCCTTGGCCTGGTGTTCAAGGAAGACCCCTGAAGATGTGAGTAGTAAGGTAGCAGAATGAAAAGGAAGAACACATAAAATATGTGGAGACAGTTACAAAGAAGGAGCATGGGATGCTTTAGAAATTGTCAGCAGGGTGGAGTGACTGGAGCAGAGGCAACAGTGAGTGGCTGTGGAGTGAGTCTGGGGCTGAAGCATTTCATTACTGAGGCATGACAAAGGACAGTAGTGGATGGCAGGCATGTGGTGTTCATTGGCCAAGCTGCATGACACAGTTTGCAAGATAACTGTGCTCTGTCCATTGGAATATCATGGGAGGCCTGGGTTTGACTCCTACTCAGCCTAATAGCTGGACAAGGTGTTGAACACCCGTAATCCCAGGGATTGAGGGCAGTTGAGGTGGGAGGATCATGACACTGAGACACTGTCTTAAAAAGAAAAGTCATGTAATTTTGTTGTCTGTTGGAAGATCTATATCTGAAAATTCAAGTAAATAAAAATGTTTCTACTTGTTGACTCTTTTAAAACATATGATAAACAGAATTTTTGTATGCATTTTTAATATACATTTCCATTTTTCAGAATTGATTGACACCACTAATAGATTAATAGATGAATATTTACTTTTTTTGAGAGAGAGATTTTCGCTATAGAGCGCGTGCGCTCACTAGACAGAGAGAGACATTAGAGACAGAAAGCAAGAAATCACCCCCCAGGGGGGATGGTCACGCCTCAATCCCTTCTACTCCATTCACCTCTCGGGATCTTGGGCACGCACGCACATGTGCCTGGTGTGAGTTTTAAGCCACCAGGTCCGGGACGCGAACCGCAGTCGACTACGTGGGAGTCCAGCGACATAGCCATTACGCTAACTGCTGGTTCCCTTTACTTTTAAGTTTTGTAACAATGTGTTATAGAAAAGAGAGTATCCTAATGGATGTTCCACTTATATCCTCATACCTTTATGAATTGTAGTTAATTCCAAATAGGAAAGCCACTGGGAAAAACATTATGCTAAAATAACCAGAATAGAGGACCAGCAGATGGTGTAGCAGTTACATCTCTGGACTCCCACATAGCCAACCATGGTTCAAGTCCCAGGCCCAGTGGCTTGAAAGTCATGCCAGGCATGTGTGTGCATGTGTGTGTGTGTGTGTGTCCAAGATCCTGGGAAGAGAATGATGGGGAAGGGATTGCATTGTGGCTATTCCCCCAAGAGGGGTGATTTCTCATTTTCCTCTCACTGTCTCTCTCTTTCTCCTTAGTGAGTGCACATGCCTTAAGGCAAAAACTTTCTTATTTCAAGATTTATACAAATAGATCATAGTTAATCACCTCATTGCCATAAAAAATAAGAATATTAAAATACTATATTACTGTCAAAGAGTGTTTATACCATTGCTAAATTGTAAATGAAACAAATTGAAATATATTTTGGGCCGGCCCCATAGCCTAGTGGTTAAGGAAGCCAGATTTTATGTGGCCAATCACAGTTCAAATTCAGGCCCTGGTGGCTTGAAAAACAAGCAGTGCACACATATATGTGTTTCCCAAATCCTGAAAGGTTTTGAAATGCATAGAAGAGGTTGAAGAATGACCACACTTTCTCTCTTTGTCTCTATTTCTTTATCTTTCTAACAAGTGCAGAAAACAGAGAGAGATGTAGATAATAGAGATGTTTCTATCTCTCTATATATACTTTCATATTTAGAAATACTGTGTATTTCTTATCATATATAACATATTAGGAAAGGGTTCAATGTGTGTATGTGGATCTATCTATAATTACATCTTTGTGTCTCGGACATCTATATCTGTGTATAGACATAAACCATGGAAAAACAAGGTCAATGAATTTCACCCAGTTTAAATTATCATGCATAAGGATATACTCTAATAAACAGAAACCACCAGACTAGGGCAGTGATATTCTCTGTGGGAGTAATTGGAATGAGTCTCCTTGCCTTTCACAGTTTGAGAGGCTTTGGGAAGCATCCCTCTTCTGTGGGCTGTAACTCTCGCAGCCATGGTGGAGGTTCTAATGGGTTTCACTTCACCTGGTGCTCTGCAGGAGCACTGCCAAGGACTCCGTTTTGCCCCCCAGCCATATGTTTCAGTATGTCTCTATTGCTGTAGAAGCCAAACTCTGACGTGCTTCATAAATTTTTGGATGAACTTGCAGAATGTGAATTCAAAAATTAATGAGCATGGATTAACACTCTCCCTGGGCAGTCTTTGTTTATGTGCTTAACACATTAGACCTATGACCCATTCAAATCCTTTTCATTGCATTATTGCAAACCTGTGATCCAGACAGGTGCGGTACAATTGGATAACACACCGTAATAAATAACACCATTGTCCTAGCAGGTTCATTTCACCAGTTTAAAATGTGTGAAACTCTGGGACCGTATATAAATAGCAGATTACCAAATTTTTCTCAGAAGAAAGTAAATAAGTCAGCACAAATGTAAATATGATATCAGATTTTAAAAATTATATTGAAAGTGATCACAAAGTATGGAAAATACCCTTTTACATTTTAAATGAACAGTGCAACAAAATGAAACCAGCCAGAGAGCAGGCAAACTTTATAAATGGGATGTCGATAGGATATGTATTTTTTTTTTTTTATTTCCTTGGAGTCTGTGGGACAGGAAGAAGAAGGAAAAATACATATAATAATAGAGTGAGAAAATCTGGAAAAGGATACATAGCTGGACACTGTAAACAACATATCCTTTTAAGTTAAATATGAAATAGTTTTCATAGGCAAGCCACTGGATTTGGCCAGCTACATAAGCTGTATGTAAATCTTGCAGAAAGAAAGCTGAAGCCAGAACTATCTGCTTATGTTTTTACATGTCTATTTCCGGGAAATTTACATAAGTCCACAATTTCATCCAGGAACTACTGAGATTTGTAGTTTATCTGAATTTTAACAATATCATTTTTCAAAATCCCTGAGGATTTATTTGTGCTCATACTTGTGGCAGTAATAAAAAATGGGTTGAGCAATCATCGTTAAAGAGTGATAAGTAAGAAAAACATGCCCACTGAATGGGATTCTCTATGAAATGATTTATGTTACCATCCTTAGGCTTAGTCTGTTCAACTTTTTTATCACATCACAGTTAGCATAGATGACATACTTATCCAGTTATAAGAACCCCAGCTGAATTTTACAGCTTAAAATATCTAAACAGCGTGTGATGGGGTTCACAAGGAGACAGCTTTGCTTTCTAGTGTTTTATGTTTGTTTCTTAATTTGATTAATGTTACAATTTTTTACATCTATTTGTACATTTTTGTGGGGTACAATGCAAATGATTCAACCGGTGCATGTGCTGGGTGATAATCCAATCGAGGATGTGAGCTCGGACTTTTATACAAAATGCTTTCTCCTCTCTAAAAGCAAGCACTGTACAACTCTGAACATTGTTCAAGCTTATGGGACCACCAGCTGGAGTGATGGTCAAGGCATTGGATTCACACATAGCCAACTGCGGTTTGAGTTCCAGACCTGGCAACTTGCTATCCCACTTTCCTCTCTCTCTCTAATAATGATGACAAATGGAATAAAATAAATAAATAATTCTAAAAAATAAATAAAACTTAGAAAAAAAATTATTGTCCACTTTTCACAAGCAAAATACTAGTAGCTGTGTGAAATGCACTGAGGGTGCAACTGACGCCATCTGAGCAAGCGCTTGCTGTTTGATCAGATAGCATCTCGGTCATGCATTACACTACATCTTACACTTGGTGCTCCAGCAGCATGACCTTTAACAAAGTCACATTTGTATTGTTTTATTATTTGTTTGTTATATATTTTTACCATAGGACACAAGCTATCCCCAGGGAGAGAGAGAGAGAGAAAGAGAGAGAGAGTGAAAATGAGAAACGAGCCCCTGGGGGGATGGCCACACCACAATCTCTTCACCTCCACTTTTTTCTCAAGACCCTGAGCATGTACACACATGTGACTTTCAAACCACAGTGTCCATAACTTGAACCATGGTGAACCATGTGTGAATCCAACACCTTAACTGCCACACCACCTGCTGGTCCCCAACTGTACTCATTTTAACTTGCGATGGTGGTGAGATGTGATGTTATCTCTTGAAGATATTTTCATCAACTGGACTGGGGAGAAATGTTCACATATTGAAATGTTCACTTCGTAAGCTAAATAATGTGATTGAATGTATAAAAAAATTTTTTAAAAAGCATCCCAGAAATAAACAAGTGGGATTACTTCAGATTAAGAAGTTTCTGTAGAGCAAAGATACAGTAATTAGTGTGAATAGACAATCCTTGAAATGGGAGAATAATTTTATAAACTATGCCGCAAACAAGGGACTGATAGCCAGAATACAGAGGGAATTCAAGAGGCTTACCTAGGGGTAAGCACACGTGCCCTATAGCAAAAACCTCTCAAAAACAAACAAACAAGACTCTGGCATTTTATAGAAAGTGGATGAATATGAAATATTTATTGCTGTGTGAAGTGAGGCAGACTATGAAAGAGAGACATTGTATGTCTCCACTTAACATAAACTGACTGTCCACACTCTATGGTGGAGACTGAAGGATTGGAGGAGATAAAAGCATTGAAAATAGTTATGGACACTCAAGACAGTGTGCAGGATGGGGGAAGAGGAGAAGAGTGTAGGAGACACAGAAATGTTTTATTACTTGCTGCTGATGATGTGCATTGTATTCTCAACTAGACTGGTCTGAGGTGTATTTCATGTTGGGCAAATTCTATGTACAAGCTAAATAAATGCACAGTGATAGAATGTATAAAAAGTGATAAAAATAATTATAATAAAATACACAAAAGAATAGAATAACTTTATTTGCACAAAATGTTCAGCAATCACCTGTAAAATATACACGAAATGACACATGTAATATAAAATCACCTATTCATTCAACTACTTTAACAACTATATATCAAGATGTCAGGCAACATGTCAGACCCAGAGGCAACTGTAATAGGCAAATGGAAATTCCCTATAAAAAGGAAATTAATTGTGTACATTTAACCACAAAATAAATACACTCAATGCTAAAATGTTTTTTAAAAAAACATTTTTTTAAAAAAAATTTCCAGAAGGTGTGGATTGGCCACAGAGAGACAGAGAGAGGTACAGAGATAAGGCACCTCCTAGAGAGACACGGTTACACTGTAATCCCTTCTCCCTTATTTCTCCATTCTTTTGGGATTTGGGGCATGCAAACATATGTGCCTGGTGTGTTTTTCAAACCATCAGGGCCATGAGTCAAATCACACAGTTGACCATGTAGGATCTGTTTCCTCAACCATCCAAGCTATGGGACCAGACCGTAAATAAACATTTCTAACTGGAAACATTAGACACTTGAAATAAAGGGTTATGTATAGGATGGCTTATTTTTCTACATGTATCACTTTATTGTAAAGTACTCTATGTATGAATACTCTGTTCTGAGCCACCTATATTAAGATGCTACAGAGAAAGTGAATTTTTCATCTTAATTTTTTTGAAATGATGTCACCTTTTTCTAAATTCTTGGCTGAGTATCAAATCACATGGAATTTCTTTTAATCAGCAACATGAAATAAGTGCTTTCTAAGTTGTATTATAAAATAGAACATCAAGGTGGCTAACACTTTTTTCTTTGTAGATAAGTGTAAGAAAAGTATGCTATTCTATTTTTTTCTTGTAATGAATTACCACAAAGTCAGTGGAATGGAACACCAATTTATTATGTGATAGTTTCTGTAGTTCAAAAGTCCAGGAACAGTGTGATTAGAATTTTGCTAAGAGTTTCAAAAACCTGAAGTCACAGTGTCTGCCTTTATCTCATTTAGAGTGTGGAGTCCTCTTGTAGGCTCATTTAGGGGTTGAAAACATTTCCTTGTTAGTAACTGTAGTGATGAGATCTTTGCTTTTTTGCTGATTGTTGATGGGGGACACTTTTATCCCTAGAGGTTGTGGTGGGTTCTGGCTCCCTGACATTCTTACACACAATACAGCTGCTTATTTCTTGAAGTCTCAAAATTCCTGTAATGGACTGAATATCTCATCACCTTTATCTTATGATATAACCTAACCAAGGGAAAGATTATCTCATGATACTTATCTTACAAAAGATCAGCATACTTGCAAGTGATTAGAATACTGGTAGCTCTCTTAGAAATCTCCTTATCCCAAGAGAAAATATAGTTCGCTTGGACTCTCACTTCTCAAATTTTAGAGACTTGGTTTAATTCATTCATCTATCTAGTCATTTCTCCTGTAAGCACTTAAAAGTGCCTCTGCAATACTGCAAGGCAATTCTGAAGCTAATTACCTGAAGTTAGCACAGACTCTATAGGTTAAATGACAATGTCCAGTACGTCTGTCACCACTCAACACCAACTAGGAGTGCTGGGTTCTCTGTGCTACCACACTTCAGACTCACCAGCTGCATGCAAAGTTGAGGGTCTCCACAGTCACCTCATGTTTTATAATTTGTAAGGAGGACTGACAGAACTCAGAACAGTGTAACATTTATGACTACACTTTTGTTTTTAAAAACACAAATTTAGACCAATAAAATGTAGAGACACACAGGGCGAGATCTGTGAGGGTTTCAAATGCAAAACTTACATCCTGTTCCATGTCAACCTGTTTGTACATCAATGTGTTTAGCAACCAGGGAAGTGACCTTATGTGTATGTGTGTGCTTAATTGGGTGGGATGTACTACATAGGAATGATTGATTGAATCATTGGCCACTTGTGTTTAAAGTCAACCTCCAGTTCCCTTCTCTTTCCTAGAGGCTGGACTATATCATGTAAGTCAAATCCCCAACCCTGTAATTGCATTATTATTTTTTCCAGTATGACTAAACCTTAGCCTTAGTTATTGCCATCACATAAACTCCAATGTCATCTAAGAGTTCACTGTGAAAAATAAAGACACACCTATCAGTCAGGAAATTTCAAGAGTTTAGAAGCTTCCTCCCTAAAACTCAGGACAAAATCCTAAAAAATTCTGTATTGTACAACAGCTTTATGTGCAATTAACTTCTATAGGTGCTACGACTCTAGGGTGCACATGATGGAAAGAGGATTTGCTTTCATGAGGCTAACATCTAGTAAGAGAGTAACAAGAATTGAACATATTCTTTACACAACAAGGAAGTGAGATGGGGCCAGCAGATGTCATGGTGGTTAAGGCACTGGACTCCCATATGACCAACAACAGTGAGTCCCAAACCTGGTAACTTGCTTTCTCACTTTCTCTCTTTCTCTGTCTCTTTATCTCTCTCTGGGGAGCACATGTGCCCTATAGCATATTAAAAATAATAATAGTAAATTAAATTATATATAAAATAATTCTTTTATAAAAATAAGTGAGATAGGTAGACTATAGAAAAAAGCTATTAATACATAGATTGGGAACCAAATTCTCCAAGAGGAAAGAAGCCTTCCTTGAGAAATAATATGTGAGCTATGACTAAAGAGAAATAAATAGTGAATGAGAAAATGGTAAAAGGGGTATGTTCTAAGAAAGGATTCAAAATGTATAAAGTTTTCCTACAAAATAAGTCATAGAACAATAGGGGAAGAGAAACATCGATGACTACTAAAAATACATTCGAAGTTGAGAGTGATCAGAAGTAGCCTGGATAGGTAAGAAGACAAAAAAGTTCTTGCAGAATACTGTAGGACACTGAAGGAATTAGAACTTTAACCTAGTAAATGGGAAGGCATTTCAGTGATGGGTCCCTGATCACCAACATGGTTTTTAAATTTTAAGTTCCCAAGAGGAAACTGGAGTATAGGGGAGGAAGATATGAGATTTGTTGATCTGTTTCAGTTGTAGTGAGAAATGATGTGAAATGTGCTGTCTATGTTTCCAACAGCAGGGATAAAAAGAGGTAATATATCAAAGAGGTACAGAGGAAATAAAATTATCAGATAACTAATTTGAGTAATTATAGTTGGAAAAAGAAAGGGGAAACAAGCACAACTCTACTTTTTCTGATCTAAGTAATAGCAGAAAATGGGCAATTAACACTGGAGAAATGCAGAGACATAGACTATAATGTCAGATGGGGAGTGTTGCATTGGAGGTACCTGCTGGGTGTCCATGCAATAATCCCTATGCACACTTAACTACATTATAATATTATATCTCAAGAGATAAGGGAACAAAAAAGAAGTAGATTTGAGAGAGTTGGCATATACTTGAAAATGGCAGTTTCTGGAGTTCATGAAATCATCAAGGTACATAGAATAACAACAAGGGCTCAAAGGCAGGGTTCTGAGAAATGCCCAAATCTAAGGAAAAATACAGAAGAAATCTAAACTGAAGCTGACTCTCAAAGCTCATTTAAAGTTAATATCCTCCAAAAAAAAATAAAAAGGACCAGCAGTTAGCATAATGGATATGTGTCACTAAACTCCGATGTAGTCAACCACAGTTTGAGTCTTGGACCCAGTGGCTTAAACTCACGCCGGGTGCGTGTGCATGTATGCCCAGGATCCCAAGAAGAGAATGGAGGAGAAGGGATTGCGGTGTGGCCATTCCCCCTGGGGGGTGATTTCTTGCTTTCTATCTCTCTGTCTCTCTCTGTCTTTTCTTGCGAGCGCACATGTCCTATAGGAAAAATCTCTCTCAAAAACAAAAATAAATAAATAAATAAATAAAGTTAATATCCTCAGATCTGGAGTTGAAATTAGGAAAATGTGATCATAAAAGTTAAAAGTGATTTTTTCTGGGCTTTTATAAATTTTTTATTCATTTTTCTTTACTTCAATCACTGAACATGTCTACAGAATACAAAATGGATTTTTCCAGCCTGAATACATTGTATATTAGTCCAGTCAAAAATATTACTACTAGATAATATATATTATCACCAGTTAATTTTCCATTTTGTATTCAGTAAAATAATATTTTTTTGGAGAGGTTTTTGCTATAGGGCACATGTGCTCTCCAGACAGACAGAGAGAGATAGAAAGCGAGAAATCACCCCCACCAGGGGGGATGACCACGCCGCAATCCCTTCTCCTCCATTTTCCTCTTGGGATCTTGGTCAAGCACGCACATGAGCCCGGAGTGAGTTTTAAGCCACCAGATCTGGGACTCGAACCATAGTCGACTACATGGGACTCCAGCGACATAGCCATTATGCTAACTGCTGGTCCCATTCAGTAAAGTAATTTTGTTTCTTCTTTTTCCTCCTTGATTCCCTTCCTCCCATACCCCTATACTCACTCCATCATCCTCCCACATTGTCTCTGCTATCAGTCGATCTCCATCCCTTTACACCTTTTAGTCTTTCCATTTCTGTTATAGAGTGCAGACATTGAGTGTATAGAAAGCATACAGTGTTTCTCTTTCATTATCTGACTTACTTCACTGAGCACTAAAGCTTCCATATCAGGTTAAAGATGTATGCACAACAAAATAAACAATAATTACAGTGAAAAGACAACTCTCAGAATGGGAGAACACATATGCAAACTATGTCTCAGATAAGATAAGACTGATAACCAGAATATGTAGGGAACTCAAACACTTTTACACATCCCCCAAGCAAAGAGAAAAAAAAAACCCAGTTCAAATATGGGAAAAATAAGCTGAATAGACAACTATCCAAGGAAGACTTACAAACAACCAAAAAGCACATAAAAAATATGCTCAACATCTCTTATCATAAGGGAGATGCAAATCAAAACCACAATGAAATATCATCCAACCCCAGTCATAATGGCTAGATTAAAATAAGTAAAGAATGGAGGGACCAGGACCAGCAGTTAGCATAATGACTATGTCCCATGTAGTCGACCACGGTTGACATTCTGGACCCGATGGCTTAAAATTCACGCTGGGCGCATGTGCATGTGTGCCCAAGATCCCAAGAGGAGAACAAAGGAGAAGGGATTGCGATGTGGCCATCCCCCCTGGGGGGTGATTTTTCGCTGTCTTGCGGGCGAGCCCATGCACCCATAAAAAAAACCCAAAAAAAAAAAAAAAAAAAAAAAAAAAAGAATGGAGGGACCAATAGGTGGTGTAATAGTTATGTGACTGGACTCCAATATGACCAGCCATGGTTTGAGTCCCAGACCTGGTGGCTTCAAACTCATATGGACACATGTGTGTGCATGTCCAAAATCCTGAGAGGAGAAAGGAGGACTTGCAACATGGCCATCCCTCCAGGGGATTTGTTCTTGCTTTCTGTCTCTCTGTCTCTCCAGTGAGTACACACATCCTATAGGAAACATCTCTCTCTAAAAAAATAAAATAATTAATTAATTAAGATAAAATAAAGAATGTTTAAGTACTGGTGAGGCTGCATCTAAAAGAGAATGCTCCTACATTGTTGGTGGTAATAAAAATTAGTGAAACCACTGTGGAGAACAATATGGAGATTCCTCAAAAACCTACAAATAGAAGTACCACATGGTTCGGTAATTCCACTTGTTGGTATCTAACCAAAAATTGGAATACACTCAGACAGAAAAGTACTTGCACATCCGTTTATTAAAGCATTATTCATAACTGCTAAAACATGGAATCAACCTAAAAGTCCCAGAAGAAAGGAATGAATTGAAAAACTGTGGCACATATACACAACGGAATACTGCTGAGCTGTAAAAATACAATGAGACCCTGGCATCTGATCAAAATTGGTCAAAAGTTATTTTTAATAAGCACAATAATCATGCCTGTTTATGGTACACAATGTGGTTTCCTTGGTGCATAAATACAATATGTTATGATCCAACCAAGATAACTTGCATATTAATCACCTCAAATTAAGGGCATTTAAACCAAGTTATTTAGATGAGAATAACTGAATCTGAGAGAATGACTTGTTTGATTTGTAGACTTCACATTGATGCACTTAATAAAATTACTTTTCTTCTTTTGGGGTAGGATGATGACTGGAAAGAGATAGAAATACATTTTCCATCATCTATTATTTTTTCCTGAAATAAAAGAAAAAGTCATCAATACAGATAACCTCTCATAGAGGAAGAATGGGAGATGTGAAAGAAAAGACTCCAACTCCATCAAGCTATTACTTATTAACTTGCTGCCTACAGCTCATCACTGGAGACTCTTACTGATCACTTTTAAAACTCTGGAGTCTCAAAAGTCTTAATATACAGGAAGAAAATGATTCTACAAGGAAAATGGCATAGCAACCATAGATAGGAATCTCAAAGGAACTTCTACAGAATGATCTGGTGCCTAATTGAATGACTTTTAACTAACCAAGCTGCCTTTAAGAAAGAATTTGAGTATATATGATTGTACTACGGGAAGTGGATTCTTATTCTTTACACAACTCTCCATAAGCATTAGTGGTTTTTACTGGAACAATTTGAGGGACACTTCTTAGACCTCAGTTGTTCACCTCTTATATACAGATGCCATATTCACTCTTCATCTTTGGTGGACAATGATTCGTGTCCAGGCTTCTTCTCTTTATAACTGGCCTCTTCACCCAGAGCTCTGTCTCTCTTATCTATGACTAGATGCTAATCTTGCCAATCAAATTATAGGATCTACCTCACCGTATGTTCCCCTAATTCTCTACTTGGTTCCTAGATTCCTAGACTATAGTCACTTTAGCTTCATCTAAGGATTACCTGCTCTAATCTTTTGGTTCATAACTAGTAACTTAGGTGCAAGAAGTTTCTAAAAGTTATAAAAATCCTTTTTATCTGTTTTGTAAAAAGCTGAGACAGAGAAAAGGATTAGAACGTTAATCACATAATCAAATTTAAAGTAGATTTTCATTACTGAGCCAATTGTATGATCTTAAGCATCATAAATGAGAAAACACTCCTGGAGTGTCTCAAAGAGTAACTGCTCTGCCCTATGCCTGTTCACTGACACAGCAGACTAACATGTTTGCATGAATAAACTTGTCATTTGTCACGTCTGAACTCCCAGCATCTAAAAAGAAAGGCATTACGAATGTTTATGCAAGAGGAAATCAATAGTAACAGTGGCTGAGTAACTTCTAAATCTAAAAAGTGATTCCTGTCTTTATGTATATCCCATAGCACACGTCCCACTTAGATATCTACCTGATTGATATGCCATAAGAACTGCATTAGCTGATAGTGTCTTAACTAGTATAAAGATAATTGGAGATAACATTATTATTGATAATTTCAAAATGATAATGTAACTTATACTCTGCAAATGCCTAGCAAGTTAGTGTGCTATAAAGTATGTATGGTTATATATGCACTGGGTAATGACATTTTCAGTCCCATAGTTTTCACTAGAAGAAAATCAGTAGGTGGGAAGTGTGAATATATACTGAATCCCATATAAGAACATAGCTATGGGCTTGCCATGATTTATTTCTTAACAATTTTTTGAGAGATTTTTGCTATAGGGCACAGGTGCTCACCAGAGAGACAGAGAGACACAGAGAGAGAGACAGAAAGCAATAAATCCCCATGCCACAAATCCCTTCTCCTCCATTTTCCTTTCAGGATTTTGGGCACACGCACAAATGTGCCCAGTGTGTTTTTAGCTGCCAGGTCCAGAACTCGAACCATTATTGACTACTTGAAAGTCCAGCCACATAACCATTACACCATCAGCTGGTCCTAAATTATTAACAATTTTTAATTGTCAGAGGAGACATGCCTCACTAGAGAGAGACAGAGCGACAGAGGTAGAAAGCACTTCCCATGGAGGATGGTCAAGCTGCAATCCCTTCCCTACCATTTCTCCATCTGGTCAGGATTTGGGGCACACACGTACATGCATTGGTGAGTTTTTGAAGTAGCCAGACCTGAGATTTGAAGCATGGTCTGCTATAGGGAATCTAGCTCCCTTATTCACTAAGCTAATAGGCTGTCAAACTTCTCATTATTTGTAAAAAATATTTTCCCTAATTATTCTGTGCTTGTACTAAAAATAGGCCTAAAACTTTCTTTAGGATATATTTTTTTTTCTTGTTTAATAATTTTGTCAGAAGCTGTGTGCATTCATCAGAGACAGAGAGAGAAGCATAAAAGACATTCTCCATGGAGCATGATCATGCCTCAATACCTTCACTTCCATCTCTCCCTCCTTTGGAGATTTTGGGCAGGCATGCACATGCACCTGGTGTATTTCTTAAACCACTGGGTTCAGGACTCAAATTGTGCAATTGACCATGTGAAATCAAGTTACCTTAGCCACCAGGCCATGGGCTGGACTCTTTAGGATATATATTAACCTCAATAATAAACTTAACAAGGAGTCGTAATAATATAGCAGGATACTCATTCTTATTGCTTTCTATCTCTTTTAATGGAAAATCAGAAAGTGACAAATGATGGTAGACCAGAAATTGAAGTCTGATGTACAATAAATTGTCACCAGCATGGCCTCATAAAAAATTTTTGTTCAATATTTTTGCTTTAAATGGTACTAATTTAAAAAATAAAACTCTCTCTATATATACATAAACTATCTCCCTAGAAAAAATCATTGATGTAATATATGTATGTGCCCTCTATAAATGATTCAGCATAGTGCCGCTCATTTTAAAGGCAACTGGAAAGATGAGGAGGTTCTTTTATCTCCATGGGATAGGATTTATAGCTCTGATGTCCTGAAACTGTCAGAGTAGTTTTTTGAGGGACATAACAAATAAGCTAGTGTCATTGGCATTTTGCCATATTATCCATGAAATTATAAATACATCCATTCCAAAATCCAAATTTTAGGTGAATATGAGCTGGTAACATAAAAATGAAGAGTTTAAGAAACATGATATATAGACAGCTTCCTATTTACTCTAGACAGTTCCCATTTCTTTAGTTATGTCACTGATCTGATCCAAGATGCTAAATAGCTTAGTATTTTGATAACCACCCTGTTTACATGGCAGGCATCTTGGATACTCCACTAGTTTGTTTTCATCAAAAGCATTTCCTTGGACACTATTGTGACCATCTGTGCATAATGCTCTAAGTATATTATTTTCTTTTCATGACATTTAAGGCTTCTTAGCAGTTTACAGTTAATGTTTGGAGAGCATCTACATTTAACTTCAGCCAGTTTGAAGCATTGACAGATAGGAACTGAAAGGCTTCGGAACATGTTTCAAATCGTGTTAGCTAGAAATTACCTTAGCTCCATCAGATTTAGTTTTAATTCAAGTGAAAATCACCTAAAAATTACCAAGACCTGACAATAAAAAAGACTGGTGAATTATTATCCACTTTCAAAGGCATCTGAACAGACAGAGAGGCTGTATGCAAATTGTAAGTGATATCGCACTTGATGAGATCAGTCAGAAGGGTGAGTTGATCATCAGAGCAAGATGCCAGAATGGTGGCCAATGCCCTTTCCTCTTGGGAGTTGTGGTGGGGAAGTATCTAGATTAGAAAGGAAAGAAAGAATAAAATTCTCAACTTATCCTTAGAAACTCAAATATAGAATTATCAAATGATAGAGTTTTAAAAAATAGTCTCACAATGGAGATTATTTGGGGAGATAAAAAAAATGTTATAATTGCCAAAACCAAAGGTCTTCTTTCAAATGGAAACTCAAACACACAAATATGAAAATACTGGCTACAGAGTCAAAAGAATCCATAGCTCAAATATGCTCACTGTTTCTAATGAAATCCTAGTTATGTGAAATTTAGTACAGTAAAGAAACTGTTCCATAAATCATCCTGTTGTTACTCAGATGTCACTTCCCTAAAGTTCCTTCTGGGTCTAGTTATTGCATAGACTCTAAACCACAGTTTCTTAGACTAAGTACTGCAGGATTGCCTTAAATTTAAATCTTTATCAGTTTGGTGTTCTCCCAATAGTCACCCTTGAAACAAAGACACAATTTTAAGTAGATTATCTAGGCAATGTGGATAAGACCAGTTAGAAAGTAAATGATAATACAATACCATAACATTGCAGACCAAGCACAACAAAGATCTAAAAAATATATAAATCAGCTTCATTATACACATTTTTTTCTACTATACTATAGGTAAACTAAAAGAATAGTATCTACTACCTCCTATAGGGGTGGGGATTTGTTTCCTTTTCACATTTTCATTGATTAAAATTGACTTTATGTGGCTATCTTTTATATGTTTGTTACTTAACCTATAGTATATATTTCAAGTCATCTTTTATTAATTTTTCTTATACCTTCAACAAAAGCGGTTAAGATACTTCCTGAAAGAAAAGTACACTGCAGTTTGGTCAGCATACGATAGAAAGTAATGAATGATCACTTATTGACTATTGAAATAATTTTCTATTTGAACATTTAAGATTCGACAGTAAATAATGTCAAAATGAAAATATATTTTGAAGGTCAATATTACAGAGGATAAACAACTTTATGAAGCCAAATGATGTCTGAGACTCCAACTTCAAATGTGAATGTTTGCTGACAAATGTCTTCTTAGACACAACTCAATCATTAAAATCACCAACTATTCTAATAATTTTTCTAACATTACTTGCCCTCTACCAAATTTTCACCTTCTAGGGAGTATCAAATATGTTATCTTTATATTTCCAAACCTAAGTAGTGTCTACCATAAAATAAGAATCAAGCATATCTGAGAAAAGGTTACTCATTGTAGAACTCAGATGCATGATTTAGAATAATGCTAACCGGTGGTTCAAGAAAATCTATTTGTGCTTATTTCTTTTTAAAATTTATTTCTTATTCACCTTATAAAGATAATACATATTTTGTGTCTGTGCCCAATTTGTAAATAAAGTACTTTAAATATATATATATACATACATGTATATGTACATACATGTATATATATATATGCATACTTCTCTACCCTGTATCACTTTTTTTCTTATGGAGAAAAACAGAGTGAAAATCATAATTATTACATGAAAACACACACACATACATGCATACATACATAATACTACATATACACACACATTTATGAATTGTATGGAAGGAATTATATGAGAAAAGGTTCACTGGCCAAGGCTGGGGACCAGCACACACCATTTCCTGGTATGTCAAATAGCAGGTTTCCTTGTATATCTGCATCAAATACACCTCCAGTTTGGTTTTCTTAGGGTTCACAGCCTGGTGTTCTTCGTAGAGGGAAAAGTTAGGCACATCCTTGACTGAAAAAATGAGGGGAAGCCATTTATCAGCTAGAAAGCTTCTAAAAGGCCATTTGAAAAGAGTAACAATGATACACATTTAAAAGAGGTTCCAGTATTTGTCCAGTATAATATTTAGTAACTATGAAGAGGCTAAGTAGTTCCTTAGGAATTTAAAATACTGACTATAAAAGGAGTACAGTGAGTGTACAGGGAGTAACGTATTAAGAATCTTTTTGCTAATTCAGATATTTCAATGTCTGAATTACCTGAAACATTTTTATTGATTAGTGAGAGACTGATTTCCTTGTTAATTTCTACCTCAACAGTCAATAACTTCACTTTTTCATTTTTTATTATTTTTATATATATTTATGTGTGTTATGGTATGTGTGTGTATCTACACATATGTATAACTATGTGTGTGTGTGTGTGTGTGTGTGTGTGTGTGCGAATATGTGTTCATTCAAATAATATGTAATTAAGTTCTAATTTCATCTAATTCTTTTTTCTTTTTTTTGGAGAGGTTTTCGCTATAGGGCGCGTGCTCTCACCAGACAGACAGAGAGAGACATAGAGACAGAAAGCGAGAAATCACCCCCCAGGGGGGATGATCACGCCACAATCCCTTCTCCTCCATTCTCCTCTCAGGATCTTGGGCACGCATACACACGTGCCTGGCGTGAGTTTTAAGTCACTGGGTCCGGGACGTGAACCGCGGTCAGCTAGGTGGGAGTCCAGCGACATAGCCATTACGCTAACTGCTGGTTCCCTTTCATTTAATTCTTTATTTAAAAAAAGATGTGTTTTTTTGTTTGCTTATTTGTTTTTGTTTCTTCTGAATATTTTTACTGATCATGTCAGAAAAGTTATTTATCAATAGTGTTATGTGAATATGTCTGAATGCAGCATCTTATTCTGTTGTATAAGTGCTCTAAATAATGAATTTGCCATTCAGTGTTCTGTTGATGGGCTTTTGGATAGTTCCCGTTATGAAGTGTGAAAATTTCGATTTTAGCAGGTAATGTCAATAATTTTAGTATTTGGTGTATAAGTATTAATAATTCTGTGGCCAGCAGGTTATGTGGTGGTTAAGGCGCTAGACTCCCCATGGCTGATCAATTGTGGACCAATTCTTGGACCAGATGGCTTGTTTTCTCACCTTCCCACTTTCTTCCTCTGTCTCTCTCTAGTTAAATTAAAATAATAATAATAATTAATAAAATTAAATAAAATAATTTAAAAATTCCACTAGTTTCACATTCTCTGTAATACATACTTTTAATAGACATTTTCATCTTTGCCCTTTTTAATGAGTGTAAGAGTATTGCATTATGTGTTTTATTGGCATTTCTCTGATCTTGTAATAAAGGTGTTTTGTTTTCAAAAGTTACCTGTGTGTGGGAACCAGCAGTTAGTGTAATGGCTATGTCGCTGGACTCCCACGTAGTCGACCACGGTTCGTGTCCCAGACCTAGTGGCTTAAAACTCACGCCGGGCGCATGTGCGTGCGTGCCCAAGATCCCGAGAGGAGAATGGAGGAGAAGGGATTGCGGCGTGACCATCCCCCCTGGGGGGTGATTTCTCGCTTTCTGTCTCTATGTCTCTCTCTGTCTGTCTGACAAGCGCATGCACCCTACAGTGAAAATCTCTCAAAAAAAAAAAAAAAGTTACCTGTGTTTGCATTGAAGATGTGATTTTGTTGTAGAGATGGCAATCAGAAACACTTGACCTATCAATCATTGTGGTTTGACTGCAATTAATTGAGCAAGAAGATATGTTATGTGGTCTCTAGGAATAAAGGCAGAGAATAGACAAATGAACCAGAATACAAGTGCAGGCACAGTGAACCTGTTTAGGATTGAAACAAAAATATTTGAATGTATACTCACTTGAACTCCATGGAACTGTAAAAACATTTCTTACTCTCATTAAAAAAAATAAGACATTTTCTTCCTATGATGCTCATTATAATATTTATTATGTGATCTAAGAGGCCATGGATAAAATACTAATTTATGTTGTTATATTTTAGAGAGCAAAGATTATTTTTTCATTCTTATTGTGCTGATAAAAATAAAATATATGTCATATGCTCTGGAACATATTGTATAATATGCATGGGCCATATTTTTAAAGAGCAGAAATTGCTTTGATTGCTGATTCTCCTGATAGGCATAGAAACATATTTTATAGAACATTTAGTGTCCCAAATTAATTCAATGGAATTAAAGATTACTTTCTGGTGGACATATGGTGGAGGGTTTATCAAGATCCATCCCCTGTGGAGGGTCCATGAGGACAACATCATGGTAACACAGACAGGAGAAATGCACTCTGCCTCGCAGGATGGCAAGCTGTATGGATTATGAACGGCCACATACTGAGAACAATAAAAGGACCTTCCATCTGTTCCCCGTAACACTAGCTGGAAGAGCAAATTCTATAAATTCCTAAACATCCAACATTAGGGGGAACAGTTGATATTGTAGTATCCATTTTAGGTGAGATATTATTCTGGTTTGTTTTTTCTGTTTTTTTTTTTTTTTTTTTAATGCCAGAACAAATACAAAATACTTGTGAAATGTGAAAAAATGCATTTTTATACTAAATAAAAACATAGAGCTGTATAATCAAAACTGAAAAAGAGGGGGGATGTAGAATAAAGAGAATAAATGCATCTTAATGCTTACATTAAGACAGTGAGTTCATGGTGATTCTTCATTTTTTTTTTAAATTTAAAACTAAGTTGTCATAATCCTATCAGAGTGGATGAGTTACAGAGAATTATACACCTGTAATCACTCCTCTATGGCCAGAGCTGGGTCAAGTGACCTTAAACCACACTTAAATGCACACACTCACACTTGTAATTAACACCACAGTGAGACACTTGACCAAAACTGAGACATCAGCTGGCTTGCCCAGATGGTTGGAATGGTTTGGAGAGACTCACAGGCTAACAGGGTGTGAGGAATGGGGGTCACAGTAGGTTTAGGATTATGTCAAATTAATAACAGATTTTTAGACAGAAAGTACATTAACTTTTGCTGCTAATATCTCTGGAGGCATCTAATTTCTTTATCCATCCAGCCATCAACCGTATATATATTATCTTATTTTCTTGATCTAAAAAAATAACCCCAAAGAACTTGAAAACTAGTTGTTTGCCAGGGTTGTCTCAAAAAAAGTTCTACACACTGACTGTCTCAAACATCAAAAAATAGCTTCTGACAGTTCTGGTGGCTGGAAGTCTGAGATTAAGGTGTCAGCTATGATGGTTTCTGAGGCTCCTTTTTTTGACTTATAGATGGTATCTTTCCTATGTATCCTCTCCCTCTGTATCTGTGTCTAAATCTCTTCTTTCCTTCCTTCCTTCCTTCCTTCCTTCCTTCCTTCCTTCCTTCCTTCCTTATTTCCTTCTTCTTCTTCTTCTCCTCCTTCTTCTTCTTGTTTATTTTGTGGGATAGAGAAACAGCACCTTTATCAAGGTCTCAGGCTGCAACTGTTGCCAGCCTTTCCAGCCAGCTGACTCAGGGGTGTGCACACCCAGCCTGTACAGGCCCCTGGGGGAACCGAACCTGTGATTTTCCACGTGAACGTGTGATTTCCCACATGGATTCGGCATTGCTTGAAAAATACATTACTACCACAAGCCAGCCCTAATCTCCTCTTCGTATAAGGCCAGCAGTCATATCAGATTAGGGTCACCCCAATGACCTCGTTTTATCTTAAGTATCTCTTTAAGCACAGCTTCATTTCGATGTACTGGAGGTCAGGAATCACACAAATGAATTGTGACCTGCATACGTCTGCCCACAGTACAAACCAACATCTTTAAACTGTTACCACGGATAAAAATATACAAATCAAAGAGGAAATATGCCTTAGTTTTATGAAAACCTCAGTATCAAAGGAGTATTTTAGATAAGAAATAACATAATAAATAGCACCTTGAATGATGCTTAAATCCAATAGGAGGAATATTCTAAGCAGGGACTTGTAAGGGCTATGTTCTGTTATGCAGTTCAGAACACACCGATACACACACAACCACACTCAAACTCACACACAGAACTTTTAATTACGTGAGATCAATGCAGAAAATAGCACTGAGAAAAGGCCCTGCAAAGGTCAGCCTATATACACTCGAGACCAAAGAAGCTTCTCTCTTTGGTCTCTAAGGCACTGTCCTAATAACCTTAATCTGACGTGTTTTCATATTTCAACCCTTGATTCCTAAAGAAAATCAATTTGTGGAATTCAAACAATACACCTGGAAAAACAGAAAATTCATTATCGATAAAGTTTTATATTGCACTGGCTTCTTTTTCTTTCATAAGAATTAGTATGTATCATTAATATTCAGAGCTCCCTAAGTCTTCTGGCTGAGCCCCTAAAGAATTAGTGAGACTCATTCTCTATTGCACTGGACGTCAGCTGGGCATTCCAGTAACAATCACGTAACATAACTTGCTAGAGAGTGACAGTACTTAGAGATATACATTCCCATCCGTAGTCCTCCTCTTGACAGAAACACATCTTTTCCCCAAACACATAAGTGCATGAGTGATTATCTTGGAGTATTTTTTACAAAAGCCATGGTATTCAGGTATTTGAGCATGTACTTTGAACATGTAGCACCATGGACAGATCATTGAAGTAAGCATTTCTGATCTTCCATAATGAAAATACAAAATTCACAAGTATATCATATCTGCTATAAAGCAAATAAGTTGTATTCATGATTTAAACAAGAGTGACTCAAATTTAGGGTTTTCATTTTGTTTTTTAATTGCTGGAGAGTGTATGCACACTCACCAGAGAGAGACAGAGATACTTAGCAAGGGAGAGAGAAAGCACCCCTCAGTGGGGCATGGCCATTTCTCCATTCTATTGGGATTAGGTGCATGCACATGTATACACATGCACACACACACACACACACACACAAACACACACACGCTGCAGGTGTTTTTTAAGCCAATAGGGCAAGAATTAAAACTGTGCTTGGCCATGTGGGATCCAGTTTCTTCATCAGTAGGTTATAAGATGGCTCAGTGTTTACTCTTTTTTTCTTTTTTAAAGAATTATTTCATTCCATTTGTCATTATTATTATTATTATTATTATTATTATTTGTTATAGGGCACATGCGCTTGCCAGAGAGACAGAGACAGAAAGCAAGAAATCACCCCCAGGGGGATGTCCACGCCGTAATCCCTTCTTCTCCATTCTCCTCTCGGGATCTTGGGCACGCACGCACACGTACCCAGCATGAGTTTAAGCCACTGGGTCTGGGAATTGAACCACGGTCGACTACATGAGAATCCAGAAACATAGCCATTATGCTAACTGCTGGTCCCTCATTATTATTTTTTAATTTGACCAGAGAGAGACAGAGAGAGAGAGAGCAAAAGGGAAAGTGAGAAGGCAAGCTGCCAGGTCTAGGGCTTGAACCATGGTCATCCATGTGGGAATCCAGCACCTTTAACCACCATGCCACCTGTGGGGCCCTAGTGTTTACCCTTTTAAATCCCCAAAATGATTTAAAAACAAACAAAACAATCTCTGTTTTTAGCAATGGGAGAAATCTAAACTTCTAATGCATCAATGAAGGTATAGGTGAGCTTAGGTGAGAGGACTCATGCAGAGAGAACTAAGTGTTCAGAGTACCAAGGGAAAAGTGAGCAGCAAGACCTCCGAATAGTGGAAGGCCCAGGTCCTGTGAAACATCTGTCTGTGTCTGCTAGCTTGCTTGTTTGCAACAGGTGACTCTCAGGTGCCTAGATAATGCAAATTACAGAAGTGTGTGGCTTGCTAGAAGTTTAGCACCAATATCCACCTTTCCCTCAAGAATAATCAAGTTATATTTGCAGAAATAAAAGATGGATGCAAGATTTGTTTGTGTGTGAAAACAACCTGCAATACCACTACTGCAATACTATAAGGATGGACTTCTCATCCTCCGAAACCTCCTCCAAACAAAGCTAGATGGAAAAACTCATTGGCTTTGGATATAAAGTAATAAAGAGCTAAGTGCTCATTTATATAGCAATGCTGAAATCAGGAACAATAAATAAAATGGTGGTGGAAGGCTAAAGTATAAGCAAGTTCACAAATAAAACCTATTCAAGAAAAAATGCTGAAATAAATGAAACGTTTAAACATTGGATCTCAAATTTAATAATAATCAGTCAATCATGTCTTTAAGCAAAACAATGAAAATACACAAGCAATCAGGAAAACAATGCTATATATATGTCTATATACATGCAATAGACACGGTGGAACAGAAAAAAAAGATTGTGAAAATTGATCATCTATGATACAACAAATACTCATATAATAAACATATATTTATATATGAAAACAAACACTAAGGAATAATCAATGCATGCAGTAAGGATGGACATAAAAAATTATTAAAAGGAAACTAGGGGCCTGGCATCTCTGGAACCTAGTTGTTAAGGGAGCCAGATACTACATGGCCAAACATAGTTCGAATCCCAGTTCTGATGGTTTGAAAAACACACTAGGTGCTTGTGCATGCATGCTCCAAATCACCACTTCCTTTAGGGAGCACATTCTGCCTCTCTCTCTCCTTCTTTGATGAGTGCATGTACCTTCTGGCAATTGCAAATTGAAGAAAAAGAAAGAAAGAAAGAAAGAAAGAAAGGAAGGAAAGAAGGAAGGAAGGAAGGAAGGAAGGAAGGAAGGAAGGAAGCAAGGAATTTAAAGTGGTCATAGAAGAAATGAAAGGAAAGCAAATTAGGGCTAACACAGAAATTTGGATTCTAGGGACTCGAACCACGGTCAACTACATGGGAGTCCAGCGACATAGCCATTATGCTAACTGCTGATCCCTTAACATGATCAAATCTTATAGTCAGAATAAACTTCACTATTAAGCTTAGAGGGATAACAATTGATAATTTTGCAATAGAGTCAAAGACATTGAAAGAATCCTTATTGTCTCTTTTTTCAAACATTCTTTTGTAGTTGTTATGCAAACAATTAGACAAAATATAAAACTAAGATAGAAAATTGGAAATGAGGAGGTAACTTTGTTAATATTTACAGATAAGTCTATCAGAAAGAATTTTTAAAAATTACTTTAAACAAAGCACAAATTAAAATAGTATTATGCAAATTAATAGATAGAAACCAATACCATTATATGCAACCAATGCATAGGTGAACTATTTTGAAAAAAAAAATCCTTTATATGATACCAAAAAATTAGAAAATGCCAACACATAAGAGTCATGATCTATGTAAAGTTCGAAACTCTCAGGGAGACTCAGAAGACCGTTGTCACAGGGCCAGCAAGTGACATAGTGGTTAAGACACTGGACTCCCACTTTGTCAATCGCGGTTTCAGTATGAGTACTAGAGCTAATGGCTTTACACTCATGGCAGGTGCATGTGGATGCATGCTCGAAATTCTGAGATGAGAATAGAGAGGAAGGGACTGTGGCATGGCCACCCCCCCTGAGAAGATTTCTAGCTTTCTGTCTCTCTGACCCTCTCTGTCTCTCGAGTGAGTGCATGTGCCCCATAGCAAAAATGTTGCAAAAGATAAAGGAAAAAGTACATGGAGGATGTACATAGGTTGTATGCAGTACTAAACCATTTTACATAAATTCCTTGAACGTACATGAATTTTATATTTGTCTGAGGTCTCCCTACTTACGAAAAGGTGACTTATTTAAAAAAAATAGAAAGCACAACTATGAAAATGCCACTTACAAGACAGCTGGTGACATGGTGGTTAAGGTGCTGGAGCCCACATGACAGAACACAGTTCAAGTACTAGTGGCTTGCCTTCTCACTTTCCCTCTCTCTTTGTCTCTCTCTGGTCAAGATTAAAACATAAATGAATAAATAAATAAATAAAATTAAATCATTCTTTAAAAATAAAAGGCTTGTAATTTTATAGCTTCAGAGGAGCTTTGTAATTATCACTCAAATCAGTAAATAAAATATTGATTAATTTCATCAAAACTGTGTAAAAAGGACTAATTCTGAAATAATAGAGACAATGTCTACTATAGATAGATATATAGATATTTTCTTTAATACATAATATGTTTCTACCCATTAACTTGAAAAATTACCAGTAGGAAATGAGTAAATATGTGGACAGAAAAGGAAATGATCTTGTTAAACTACTTTTCCCCAGTCACACTGACAGACATGCTTGCCTGCCAATACCTTATGTGAGAACAGGAAGGATCGCGGGGTAAACAGAGTATGTTTCAATAGCTCGTGGGAATATATTTTATTACAATTTGTGTGGACAGCTACCTGATAAAATGTATGAAAAGAAAATTGCATTTCTGAAGTTTATCTTTCAGAGGCATGTACACATTTGCAAAATGAAATATGGCAAAAACAATTCATTGCAGCATTGTTTTTATGCATAAAATTGTAACCATATCTTAAATGTCCATGACAGGGATCAGTTTTAAGGTACAGCAATACGATGCTATTTCTCGCCTAAATCAGAGTATTGAATCTCATTACACATAAATACAAAATGTAGCCACAATATTACTCAATGGAAAAAAATAATAAAGTGCAGAATACTGTATATAGTATATGCTATCACTTTTTATACACTAAATAAGATTGAAGTTTTTAATTTCAACAATGTCTATCTTACCAATTATTTCCTTCATAGATTGTGCCTTTGGTGTTGTATCTAAAAAGGTTTCACCACTCTGAATTCTCTCCTATGTTATCTTCTAGAAGTTTTATATTTTTGCTTTTACCCTTAGGTCTACATTATTATACATGTTGATTTAATTTTTGTGATGGTGTAAGGTATGTATCTGAATTCGTTTATTTGCCTGCAACTATCCAGGTGTTCTAGCATCATTTGTTGAAATGACTATTTTTCTCTCTTGAATTGTTTGCTTCTTTATCAAAGATGGAATGCCTACGTTTTTATGGGTTCATTACTGGGCTCTCTCTCCAATTGTCTTCTTTCACCAATACCACACTGTCTTGATTACTATAGCTTTAGAGTAAGTCTTGATGTTGGGTGGTATCAGCCCTCTGATTTTTTTCTTTTTCTTCTTCTTTTTCTAATTTGCCAGATGATGCATGCATTCACTGGTGGGGAAAAAGGAAGAGAGAGAGAAAGAGAGATAGAGAGAGGGAGAGAGAGAGAAAAGAAGAGAAACACCTCCTATGGGAGATGGTCATGTTGCAATCTCTTCTACATTTCTCCTTTTAAAATTTTGGGTATGCATGCACACATACTCAGCCTATTTGTCAAGCCACCAGGTCCAGGACTTGAACTGCACTGTCAGTCATGTGGGATTCAGCCACCTTAACCACCACACCACTGGCTGGTCTTTATTTTCCTATTTCAAAATTGTTTTGGCTCTCTGGACTTTTTATCTTTTCAGATAAACTTTAGTATCAGCTTGTCAATGTTCATAAAAATAACTATTGGGTTGTCGGAAAAGTTGCGACACATTTTGGCCTAGTAAAACACAGATAAATATGTTATGACTTTTCTGAAAACCTAATTGTTGGGGATTTTCTCATTGTAATTGTATTGAATTTAAAAATCAATTTTAAAAAAAAACTGATAATATAGATAATGTTGAGTCAACCTAACCATGAATATAGAATATTTCTCTATACATTTTTTTATTTTTAAAATTAGAGCTTTGTGGGACCAGCAGTTAGTGTAATGGCTATGTTGCTGGACTCCCATGTAGCCGACTGCGGTTCGAGTCCCGGACCCGGTAGCTTAAAATGTGCATGCATGCCCAAGATCCCAAGAGGAGAATGGAGGAGAAGGGATTGCGACGTGGCCATCCCCCTGCGGGGTGATTTCTCACTTTCTATCTCTCTGTCTCTGTCTGTCTGATGAATGCAAACACCCTATAGCAAAAACAGCTCCAAAAAAAAAAAAAATTAGAGCTTTGTAACTTTCCTTATACAGAAACTTTCCTTTTTGTTATGTATATATATATTTTTCCCCTAGTGGTTTTTGCTATAGGGCATGTGCACTTGCCAGAAAGATATAGACAGAGACAGAGACAAAAAGTGAGAAATCCCCCCTGGGGGTATGGCCATGCCACAATCCCTTCTCTTCCATTCTCCTCTTGGGATCCTGGGCACACACGCACACGCGCCAGGCATGAGTTTAAGCCACCAGGTCTGGACTAGAACCGTGGTTGACTACATGGGAATCTAGCAACATAGCCATTATACCACCTTCTGGTCCCTATTTTGTTATACTTATACATAGGTATTTTACTTTGGGGGTACTAGCATGAATGATTTGTGTTTTTAATTTCATATTCAACTTTTTAACTGCTGGTATACAGAAAAGCAATAGACGTTTTAATATTAACCCTCTATCTACACCCTGTATAATGACTTAGTACTTCCTGGAGGTTTTTGGTTGTTGATACTTTTGGATTTCAACATAAAAATACCATGTCATCTGTAAAGAATGACAGTTTTCATTCATTCCTTCTCAATCTCTGCTTTGTTTCCTTTTCTTGTTCGTTTGTCTTACTAGCTAGGGCTTCCAGTAAGAAGATGAAAACTATTGACTGAGAGGGAACATCCTCGCCTGGTTTCTGAGGAAACGCATTTTACCTTTCTACAAATCCTTCTTTACTCATTAACTTTTAAAAATCCTTTGTTACAGACATGAATGCATTTTAATCCATCTGCATTTTCTGAATTATCAGTAAAGTTAGATATGTTTATATATCTATAACCCCAGCTTAGTTTACCCATTTTTGTCAATTGTCTTTTCATTTCTCTCTCTGCTTGTTAACAGCAGCCATTGGGCTGTTCATGAATTGCTAAAAAATTAATTTTAAAAGTCAATTTATTTTTTATTTGAAAATTTAATAAATACAGACACTAATAAGAAAAGAAATTTTAAAACTATGATTTTATTGCTTATGCTAACAGTCTTGGCATAGTAACCATGTGCTAAAAGTAAGCTTTACTATAATAATCATAGCAAACATTGTAATATACATACTAACTCACAATATTTATGTCATATCATACATATTCCAAGTAACTTATATTGCATATATAGATATGTAACAACTAACAATCTCAAATATTCATGTATCCCTTAAATTCTAAATCAAGTTGAACCACTCCAGCAGTATGATAAATTATATTATACTTTTTTATGATAACAAGCATATTTCAACATTTAAAATTACCTTGATATAATTGACTACGTGATTAGGTGGGAGGAAACTATCAAAGTATGAACTTTGTTTTCTTTTTAAGTTTACCTATTTGTATCTTCCATGAGAAAAATAAACAGAGAGACGGCACCTGAGCAGGGTCTTCACAGTACCAACCACCCCAGCCCAGGCAGCCTGGGCCTCAGTCACATGTGAGCCTGGGTACTCAGGGACGTCTCAGAAATCATCCCATGTGGATTAGCCTCACAAAACATTCTGTTTTATTGCTGTGCTCCCATCTGGCCTCTAATGATGAGCCATCTTGCACTACACCAGAACATAACATTCACCAGTTATTCCTAATTCAAAATCCATGGTCAACATGAAGTAAAAGAACAGTTCTTCGGAACCAGGAGTTAGTGTAATGGCTGTGTTGCTGGATGCCCATGTAATCAACCACAGTTCGAGTCCCAGACCCGGTGGCTTAAACTCATGCCAGGCGCGTGCGCATGTGTGCTCAGGATCCCGAGAGTAGAATGGAGGAAAAGGGATTGCGGTGTGGCCATCTTCCCTGGGGGGGTGGGGGTGGGGGTGATTTCTCGCTTCCTGTCTCTCTGTCTCTCTCTGTCTTTCTGGAGAGCGCATGTGCCCTATAGCAAAAACCACTCCAAAAAAAAAAAAAAAAAGTTCTTCAAAAAAAAAATCAGTTTCACACAGAAATCCAAACTAAAAATTTTTGGCGCACATCTGACAAACCAACAATGGGATAGACAATGTATTGCTGAAAAATCGGTATATTTATATTAAAATCTAGGCTGGAATACCCTTTATCATTACACTAACAAACTATCTTTTAATTTTTTTTTTTTTTTTTTTTTCCCTTAAAAACTTTTTTTTTTTTTTTTTTTTTTTTTTTTTTTTTTTTTTTGCTGTAGGGCAGGTGTGCTTGTCAGAGAGAGAGAGACAAAGAAAGAGAAAGTGAGGAATCAGCCCCTCTGGGGCTGGCAAAACTGCAGTCCTATCTCCTCCATTCTTCTCTCCTCTTGGTCAGGTGCACACCTGTGTCTGGTCTGATTTTCAAGTCCCTGGGTCCAGGGTTCAAACAGTGGTCAGCCAAGTGAGAGTCCAGTGCCTTTAACCATCTGCAAATCCTCACACTGATAAGTTTTAATATTATATCAGTGTAGTGGAGGAAAAGGTAAGGTATAAACATCACACATTATCAGGAGGCAACATTATCATTGTTGTAATTATTATCTGAAAAAATCTAAAAGAACTGACAAATTGAATTTATAGAGTTCTCTGTATTGGGAAGTAATAAACATATATCAATAAATAAGAAAGAACAAAATAAAAATTAGGATAAAAAGAAAAATTGAATAAAGTTATTTATGAAAGTATAAAGTACTTAAAGTTAACAAATGAACAGCTACAGTCTTTATAAGTCTTCTAAGGAGATAGCCTTCTTCTAAGAGATTTCTCCTAATAAATGTTAGGTACAGACTTATCTGAATTTCTTTCCAAATGTACAGAGAAAATTACTTTACTGGAATGTGTTTGAGGATACTATATATCATCTCTGACCATCAACTAACAGTACTGTCATTCCTTCCATATTTCTTTAGATACAAGTTAGGATAGATGGCAAAGCCATGAAATATTCTTTACTCTGGAGGTTTTTACCCAAAACACCAAGTGGTCTTTTATTGAATTCATAGCATAAAACCTTTCTTGCCGATGTAAGAAGGTGATGTAAATTTTATATTTTATTAACTGTAGTCATTAAATGCAGTCAGGGCAATATTTTACTTGTATTTGACCACCAGTCATATTCCACACCTGCCATGGTGCTCAGTTGGCCAGGAAAAGAAAATGTTATTACAGAAGCAAGCGTGTGGAGGAGAGAGAGAGAGAGAAATGGAAGACAGAATCAGTTCAGCTTCAGCCTACAGCCCTAGTGCTTTATAACAGAAGCACTTTGGTGGATCCTGGAGCCTAGTGGTTAAGGGAGGTCAGATTCCCCATGGCTGATTGCAGTTTGAGTCCCAGCCCTGGTTTGAAAAACACGCTGGTTGCGTAAGCTGGGTGTGTGCATGCATACCCCAAATCCCAATGCGATGGAGAAATGGAGAAAAGATTGCAGCACGATCACTCTTCACGATCACTCTTCACAGTGGGGTTCTTTCTCCCTCGCTCTCTCTCCCTTTCTGTCTCTCTCTCTCCCTCTCCCTCCCTCCCTCCTTCTCTCTCTCTGTCTCTTGCAAGTGCATATACTCTGTGGCAATTAAAAAAGAAAAACATTTCATGCTTTGCCTACCATTTCTTTAAAACTTCCTTTTGTCCTTTTCATACCTCTAATTAAGACATTTAAAGTATATAACTTTTTAGTATTTATCCTCTCTGCCAGTTGGAATGCCCCCTGAAAGGCTGCTACCAAGTTGAAATCACAGAAGGAAAGGGAAATAGTAATAGTAATTATCCTGCAGACAGAAGTCATCATTCTTTGTCATGAAATTAGTTTGAAATATGTACCTTAGTTTCAAACTATGTACCTTGAATTTTAAAATTTCATGAAGATAGAGTGTGTATATATATATATATATGTGTGTGTGTGTGTATATATATACATTAGATATGGTGTATATATTTATATACACACAGATATACTATATCATGAAGATACAGTAATATATGGTAGACACCTAACAAGTATCTTTGGAGTGAAGAGTAAACACACAATAACATAAGATACGGATACAGCATCAGGAACATTTGTAAGAGTCGTTCTTGTTCGTTTCCACAGTGTAGGCAATTGCATAAAACACAGAATACCTAAGGCCATCTAGAAATGAAGACACTAATGGAGCCTGCTGTACACAGCTGTTGTAAAGAATAGATAGTGGGAACAGCAGGTGGTGTAATGGTTACATTGCTTGACTATCACATAATTGACCGCGGTTCGAGTTCTGGATCCAGTGGCTTAACAACTAATGCCAGGTGTGTGTGCATGCATGCCCAAAAGCCCAAGAGGAAAAAGAAGGAGAGGAATCATGGCTGTGCATTCCCCCCGGGGGATTATTTCTTGCTTTCTGTCTCTCTGGCTAGTGCACATGTCCTATAGCAAAAAAAAATCTCTAAAAGAAAGAAGAAAGAATAGATAGTAATTATTATCATTCTTAAGAAAGTGATGTTCTCCTCTATCAGAACACTGCTCCCTGTAAAGAAAGAGTAATGTCAGAGACAGAGAAAGATATTCAGTGGTCAATATGAAAAAAAAAAATAAAAAAATCCAAATGGCTGTAAATTAGATAAACAGCCACCACCAAACCTTTTGCTTGGATTAAGACTCCAATGAAGGGATGTTTTTAAACCTATGTGCACATAGGGAGCACAGGGAAGGAAAGAAAAGAGAATAGTGCAATTATACATAATTTTCAACAGAAAGGGATGCCAAGTAATCTTGTGTTATCAGAATAGTGTTATCAAGCAAAACACCCAGTTAAAACTGAACACCTAGAGATTTGAGATAATTGTACAGGTAATACTAACAATAGCTGAGCTTTAAGAGACTCTTTCTATAAATAAATTCCCTCATATTACTTTAGGTGCAAAAACACTCAGAATTAGCAAGTGCAGTTGTTAGAGTGGGGGTCTGTCCATGTGCCAAGTCTAAAATTTCTCTCTCTTTTCAACAATTTCAAAGCTCTCATAACTTGCTGTTTTCTTCTGAAGAAATCATTTGTAATCATTTTGGACTCTCCCCCGCCCCAAATCTCTTTGGATTTGGATTTAAAGTATTTTACATTGCTAAGCTAATTTTAGAAAAGAATAAAATTATTTTAGTTTAATTAGTATAATTTTAATTATGTTTCTTATGTCTCTCAAGATTTCTCTCTAGAGGCGTTTCATATTTCTTGTTAAACTTTGTTTATTTTTTCACCCGTGATAAACAGTATTTATACCTAATCTTTCTCCTTCTAGAAAAGGAGAGTCTGAGGAAAGACAATAAGGAGAAAAATAGAGAAGCAAGACATTTATAGGACAAAGGAACGGGTTATTATCTGTTGATGCTGATGTGTACAGTATCTCCAACTGGACTGGCGAGAAATGAGTTCATGTTGGAACATTCACTTTACAAGCTAAGTGACAGATGTGATTGAACGTATAAAAGAAATTGAAATTTAAAAAAAATGTAAAAAGCTGCTGACTTTCCCTTACTAACTTTTTATTGACCCTTAATCATAAAAATCCTTTATATGCCTTATTACATTTAAAATGTTTTATTTGGGGGGTATAAAAACAATACTAGAGAAATCTGCTGATAACTACTGTTATGCTCTGGTATTAATTGAGATTGTTGTTCTACTTTGTGTTTGCTTTTATATTTGAGTAATGTTGCAAAACGTGAAATAAGTCTGTTATTTTCGTTTTAATACATCATTTTCAGGATTTAGGATTTTTCTGTACCTTTTGCTCAGCTTTTATGTGAACCTAAAACTGCTTTAAAAACACAGCCTTTTAAAAAATTCAGAGCCAGCTTGCTTTAGTAAATTGCTTCTTTCATTTTTTAGTCATCTAATTATTTTGCATAATACAGAAGTCATCTGTATCTTTAAATTCTAACGAAATATGAGACCAGCACATTGTATAGTGGTTTATCAGTGGACTCCCACATGGCTAACTGTGGTTTGAGTCCCAAATCCAGAGACTTGAAACTCATGCAGGGTATGTGTGCATGCGTGCCCAAAATCCCAAGAGGAGAATGGAGGAGAAGGGATTGTGGTGTGCCATCCCGCCCTGGAGGGTGATTTCTTGCTTTCTATATCTCTGTCTCTCTCTGCTTCTTCAGTGAGTGCATGCACCCTACAGCAAAAATATCTGTTACCAAAATAAATACATAAATAAAAAGACTAAATTCTAATGAAATAAAATATTTTTTAGAAACGTTTTAAATCTCTATCGATCATTTATATATTCCTAACACCATTGATATGGGTTCAGTCCAACCTCCTAAGTCAAATTCAGCATCCAGCTTTTTTGTCTTTTTTTGTTTTTACTATGTTGTGCATTCACTCAGTGGAGAAGACAGAGAAAAAGAGTAAGAAGGAAAGTGAGAAATCACTCCTGAGGTGGGTGTGGGAGGATAGCCACAATGCAATCCCTTCTCCTCCTGGACTTTTGGGCACATGCTCACAGGCACCTGTGGTTTTCAAGCTGCCAGGTCTGGGACTTGAACTGAGGTCAGCCATGTGGAAGTCTAGCTCCCCAGCCACCATACCACCCACTGGCTCCCAACACCCAGCCTTTTATCATGCAAATTACTGAATGCAGTGGGGCCTGTAAAATTCTCCACAGATTATCTCCAGAACTGGCCTATATTTTGTAGCAAGGAAGACTGATTTTGGTTTTTATTACTGAATACATTTTCTTTTTAATCATGATTTTATTTGTTTTTATTCAAATGGAAATGTAGAGAGTAATGCACCAAAGCCTGGGCCTAAATTATGACCTTTAAGAATTTAAGGCCCTTTTTTCATTGTTTGTTTTGTTTTATTAATAATCAGGAGTGCAAGTGCACTTGTGAGAAAGAAAGAGAGAGAGAAAGTACTTCTCAGTGGGATATGGTCATGCCATAATCCCTTCTCCATTTCTCCATAATGTTGGAGCTTTGGGCACACATGCATATGTATCCAGCATATTTTTCAAGTTGCCAGGGCCAGAATTCAAACTGCAGAGCTAGTCATGTGGGATCCAGCTCCTTTAAGCACTAAACTGTGAGATCATTCCCTAAGGCCCTTCCTTAGGAAGATTTCCAACCAAAGATAAAGTCTAGTGGCCCTTAATACTGCTAAGAATAGGAATGAGTTTTCTGATTTTATTTTGAAGTACATTTCCAAAGTTTTATTTTTCTTTAATGTATATTGATTTTGTAAATTTTTTTCCACCCTTCGTTTGCTATTTTATCTGATGGGTGCTTTAGTTATTTCTAGTATTACTTATTTCAATTTTTCATAGCCCTGCTCCAAAACCGACCTTTACAATACAATACAATTATTCTTTTAAACATTGCAATTCAATGATAATATCTCATCAGTTTTCTACAACAAAATAAGTTCATCTTGACTAAATAGAATTTTTTTTTTTTTGAGAGGTTTTTGCTATAGGGCACGTGAGCTCCCCAGAAAGACAGAGAGAGAGAGAGAGTGAGACAGAAAGATAGAAATCACCTCCCCGAGGGGATGGTCACACCACAATCCCTTCTCCTCCATTCTTTTTTCATGATCGTGTGCATGCACGCACACACCCCCAGCAGGAGTTTAAGCCACTAGGTCCAGGACTCAAACCACAGTTGACTACATGAGAATCCAGCAACATAACCGTACACCAACTGCTGGTCCTTTGAAAACATGTTTTTATGCTAAATTTTTAGAATGTTAACTTATATCATCATCTTTTATATTTTATCTCCTTTAAATAATAAACATGTATGCTTTGGCTGCCCCTGCTCCTTTAATAAACAGGAAAAAAAAAAAAAAAAAAAAAAAACCAGGCCTCTGGAAATCAGTACAAGCGGAGAGAACGAGGCGATAGTGACATTCTTTGGGGAAGCTCAAAAGATTGTGACTATTTGCTTTGAAAATCCAAAAATGCTCTTTTGTTTATGTTCAGGGATGATTAAAGTCCATAAGGCTATTCCCCTGACTCAACAAACCGAGGTGAGGTTGACATCAGTATGACAGATGTGTTGACTTAAAATAACTGGAAGATATCTTGGGAAGTTAAATATGTGGAGTTGGTGTAATCTCATCTTTTTTCTGTAGGGAATTCTGGCTATAAAACCACATGCACCAAAAAATTGTTGTTGTTGTCGTTTTCTGAAAATAGTTTCAAAATAAGGATAATTATATGCCATAAGTATTGAATGACCTCAATACTTTTACAGAGAGCTGACCTTGACAGTCTATTTGCCTTTTCTCTGTAAGAAGAATCAGCATTAGGACTAGAGGTTTAACGTCCTGTGAGTCTGTGTGTGTGTGTGTGTGTGTGTGTGTGTGTGCATGCATGCATGCGTGTGTGTCAATTTATAACTCATTATGGTTCATTTCAAAAGGAGTCCAGTTTTATTCATTTATTTCTAGTATAATATAGCTTTATTTCAAATACAGACAGAAATAAGAAATTACAGAACATGGTATCCTATGTTTAAGAAGATCTACAGGTTCATCTTAGCAGATTTGTTATTTAGAAATAAGGGACAGGAGGGTTTGCTTTTAAGCATTACCAAGTTCTGTAGGGCTAATGATGAAGTTTCATGTGAAAGAGGCTTCAGATCACAAATTATAAGTTGTTTACCTAAACAGGACATGGAGACCTCAAGAAGTTAGAGAAAAAAATGAAAATAAATATGAATTTATTTTACTACTTAAAATCCAGGCAGAGTTTTTCATAATACATATTTTCTATGAAATTGTTATAGATCTTCTCTGATATAATCATTTTTTCCTATGATGATTTCATGTTGAGATTTAACAAAATCTAATAATACTTGAAGATTTTTACATTGGTTTTTTTAAATCTCTGATTATATCATATGCCCTTTTTACCAACATAGACTTAGAAGATACAACTAAAAATCTGCAATTTGTATGCCATGGCTTTTATAAATATATATATTTGCTTTTGCAAACATGCCTGCATCTGTCCTAGCTGTTACTTTATTTCTCCTCTGTATTCATATCCTAATCCTATCTATTCTAAAAACAAATTGTATTTGAAATAGTATTATTATTATTTGGAATAACCACAGTAATCAATATATTTTATAGTTCATTTCTTTACATTTTCCATGAGTAAGAAAAACAGAGACAGAGAGACAGCACTCCCAAAAGAGACCCATACCAGGATCCATTCTCAGCTCCATTCAGACAGGAATCATGGGTATGTGTATACCAGTAGATTTAGGAAAATCTCTGCCTACAAAGCCAGGAGGTCAAGTTGTAATATGTATAAATTTTTATAATGGTAGTATGTACATATTTTTAAGGTAAAATATAACATTTTATTAGGCATAAGATATTTAAGATAATCATGGGTATACACATACCTGTGTGTATATATTATATTCTTGTATAAGAACGGTATAAAAGAAAACTTATAGCCTAGATTTCAGTACTAAGATTCACATTAATTTGCACATTATAGTATTTGAGCTTTAGTTTCTCTGTCTTTGAGCTGAGCAGTTATAGCTGTCTTATATTGTGTTCCAAGCTCAAGAGATTATTATTGAAAATGTGTTTAAAAAGCATAAACTTTTATTCAAATGCAGATAGAATAATAAAAGATGAGAATATTATTAATTCAATACCATAAATGATATTGATGAGGGTGAAAAGCCTGCTATAAATTATAAATCCTATTTATAAGTTAACCAGCTTTCCCAAGAGTAGATATTTGGAGAAATTTTGGTAGTATTATTTATATGTTTGTGATTCAAATGATGTATGTTATAAAGATTTAGAATATACAGAATTGACTATTTTTTTCAAAAGGAGTCCAGAAAATGAAGGAAAGTCCATAAAAATGAAGGAAACAGATTTTTTTCTTTCTTTCTTTTTTAGAGGTTTTTGCCTCAGAGCATGTTAGCTTGCCAGAGAGGCAGAGACAGAGACAGCAAGAGGGAAAGTGAAAAATCACTGCCCAGAGAATCACTGCCCTCACAATCCCTTCTCCTCTATTTTCCTCCCAGGATCTTGGGCGCACACACATGCACCTAGTATGAGTTTCAAGCCACTGGGTCTGGGACTCAAATTGCGGTCGGCCATGTAGGAGTTCAGTGACGTAACTGCTACGCTATCTGCTTGTCCCAGGAAGAAACATATTTCAATCTATGCTTTTTTAAATTTTAACTTTTGCTAGAGGCAATGTGTACCCACTCGAGAGACTGAGAGAAAGAAAAGGAAAATGAGAAAGCACTACCCATGGAAAGATAGCCATATTGCGATCCTCTCTCCTCTTTTTAGCCTTTGGGATTTGGGACACACATTCACACTCACCTAGCACGCTTTTCAAGCCTCCAGGTCTGTATTCCCATCATGCAGTCAGCCAGGTGGAATTCAGCCACCTTAACCACACCACCATCTGGTCCTAACTTTGGTCTTAAACGTAATGCTAAGATGTTCATCTGAAAAATACTTACTGATTTTAAGCATAAAATGTCATATTTATATTTGGGTTCAATGAAAATTTATGAAATGTTGTAATAACTGAATTTTATAATACTATTATATGTAGAGAAAGATACAAAGATAGAAGTACATAAACACTACTGGAAACTGTAAGACACCAACAGAGTTAAGAAATCTTAATAATGCTTCATGCGGAGGCTAAGCCTTAAGTAGCCAGTAATGTTAATGCAGCTTATCCAAAATTAATCAGTAAAATCTCCACTGATACCTGCTGATTTCTTTATAAATTCTACCCACTAATATGGCTTATTTTTTAAAAGAAAAAAAATATGTGCTTGTTTCTTAAAAATAGGAAAATTCTGTATAATTTAAATAAGAACACACTAACTTCCACTGATGTGTATTTAAAGAGAACCAAACTTTTCTGCACTAGCTAAAATGACATTTTTGTTTCAGTTATTCATTGTTTACAACCTCACTCCTAAGGTTAGATGCCAACATGAGATTGAACTAGTGGTTTTCTTATTCTTTATATCTCTTCATACCATGCCATGCTACCACTTAAGTATAGATTTAATTAAACTAAATCAAAAGAGCAAAAATCAATACTTTTTTTTGTGCTACAAACCTTTCCCTTTGGAAAGTGCAAGTCATTAATCATTGACAGGGTGATAAAGGATACTTATTAAAGCACAGGCTTTGAAGTCAGACAAGATCAGAAGTACATCTTAACTTCCACATTTACCATTTATTATCATTTCTGTCGGTTTCCATTTTCTTGTCTCCTCTGAGATGAGCCTTCTTTCTAATAAACACATTAAAGACTAAAATTTTTAAGTAAATGACTTAAGGTAAGATTGGATGTATAGTAAGGACTCAATAAATAACAGGTACTATAATTTCATTTACTTTTTTAGATGTTTTAAACTGCTAATGATAAAAGAAAAGCTACTTACACATCATATTATTAATTGTCAGCTGAGGTCATAAAAATTGATTGAACTGATAGTTGAAAATCTTATATTCACTGATAACATCTTATATGACACAAAAAAGCATTCTTAGGTATATATAAATATAGACCAAACATCAGTAGTTGGTTACAGAACATAAATGAGAAACTAAAATTGATAGACATAAAATAAGAGAATTTGTAGAAATTATTTTATTCTTAGGACTAAATACTTTTTATCAATTATTTATTTAGGTAATAAGTTGGTTATGTTCACTACATTGTATGAAACATCATAATATCATACTAGAAAGGTGCTATCAGTACAGAGTTGTGTCAGAACAGACCGTTTGAACAATAAAATATTTTAAAACAAAGTATACTGTACAAATTAGACATAGTATTCTATTATTTTTAAGTTACTTTAAGCAGTAAATGTGATCTTAAATAAAAAATAGATGTCATAATTTTCAAAGCATTAAACATAAAAATCTATCATATCCAGAAAGAATTAAAAGAATTGTCAAAAGTCAAAAAATATGACATAATAGATAGATAGTAAGTCACAGAATGAATCAAATCATATTGTACCAATTACTGTTATCAGAAGAAATACATTTTAATATGTTCAAAAATAGAAGAAAACTTTTAATATGAGCAATAAAAAGAGACTACAAAGAGCAACAATAACAAAAAAATAAAAGCCTAGCAGAAATCATTTCTGGAATGATAGACTAAAAGCGTGTAAAAAGTCATATCTCTACAACAGCAATGAAAACATGACCAAAATAAAATATCCAAAACTCTAAAAATTAGCCAAAGGCTTACAAAAATCTGAGGAACATATATCCAAGAAAAATGGCAGAATTTTGGCAAGGGAAGTGAGATATGTGGCATTATTAACTTGACTTATTCCCTTTCATCTTTCCCCAGCTCAGTGGTAGCTTTGAGGACGACTAAACTATCACAGTAGCCAAGAAAACCTAGCAATAACTGGAGTGACCGAGTGGGTTTCAAGACTCTCCATAAGCCCATTTTCAGATAATTTTTGCCATCTCACTTGGTTGTCCAGTGCTTTAAAACTCCCATTGCAGGGACCAGCAGTTAGTGCAATGGCTATGTCGATAGACTCCCATGTAGTCGATCGTAGTTCGAGTCCCAGACTCGGCGGCTTAAACTAACACAAGGTGCATGTGTGTGTGTACCCAAGATCCTGAGAGGAAAATGGAGTAGAAGGGATTGCAGTGTGGGCATCTCCCCTGAGAGGTGATTTCTCGCTTTCTGTCTGTCTCTCTCTCTGTCTTACTGGTGAGCACATGTGCCCTACAGCAAAAACTTCTCAAAAAAACAAAAAACAAAAAAAAAGCAAACAAAAAAAAACTCCCATTGCAAGGATTGGTTCCTTTTGTCCAATCAAATAAAGCTAAGAAAAAGTAAACAGTTTTTTACCTGGGGGCATTTGTTTAAAAAAAAAAAATCAATGGCAATTGTCTAACATGACAGCTGCCTCAAGTGATAATAAGAATAAAAGTAAACAAAAAAGCTGATAAAATAAATTAAAAAGAAAAGTTGAGGGTTAATTTAAAGTCCATAAGACTTTATAAAACCTTCCATAAGGTTTTATAAAGCTCTGAAATATTCCCCAGAAGGATGCCTACAGGACTTTGTACTCATATGACCTGAACAGAACGGAGAAGGCTCTAAACTCTCCAACCTGACTGACCTTGAGGCTCAGCAGGAGCAGAAAGTAAAAGACAAGTAGAGTTGTAAATGCCTGAAGAAAGGCTGATGATGTAGCCAAAACACACATGTAACCCTTTAGCAAAGTCTAGGAGACTAATAGGATCCAGGAATGTAGGAGATCTCTGTACCATCACTAGTTAATCAGTCAGTAGACCAAGAAGAGATTTCAGAGGACATACATAACAAAGAATATAGGATTTACAGAACTAGTTCAAAAAAACCATTGAACAACAACAGCAGCAACAGCAATTTGCAGCTACAATAGCAAACATTAGGGAGAAAGGAATAATCTGACTTCCAATATAGCCATATTTTATTATTTTCAAGTCCAGTTTTCAACCTATAAACAACACAATTATTAGCATACAAATAAACAGTAAAGTATTGCCCATAAACATGGAAATTTAAAAAAAAAAAAAGGAAACTTTTTAAGCAAGTTCAGGCAGTAGATTTCATAAGCAAATCTTTTAATCATCTATTATAACAAGTATGCTCCAAATTAAAAACAAATATGTCTAAAGAACTACATGGAGATAGAAGAGTGATGTTTGACCAATAAAGTATGAATGATGATATAGAAATTATCAAAATTACCAAAGAACAATTTTTTAAAATAATTTTTGCCACAAGTTGTCACCAAAGAGCTGAGAGACCAGGAGAGAGAATGTGAAAAGTAAGCCCTCAGGAAGGATGGCCATACCACAATTCATTCTTTTCCATTCTCTTCTTGAGATCTTGGGCACACACATACACATGAGCATCTGATGTGATTTTCAAGCCATCAATTCTGAGACTCAAGCTATAGTCAGTAATGTGAGAGCACAACTCCTTTAACCACCATGCCACCTGCTGGCCCTGCAGAAAACAATTCATTAGTTGAGAACTAAAATATCGGAAATAAAGTAACCACAGGAGATCAAAAGCAGATTCTAGCTGGCAGTAGAAATAATTAGCAATTCTGGACATGAGTTCAAGACTATTTAGTCTGAAAATGAAAAAGAAAAAGAGAACTTAAGAAATTAACATAACTTCAAAAACATGTAAGAAACTATCAATAATTTTAGTTATTAATACTGGAAGTAGAGGACAAGGAAAAGGTAACATATAGAAAATTTGAAGAAATAATTACCAACACTTTCCAAATGAATGTAAAACAATCTACTCAAGATTAGAATTAATAAACTACAAATGAAGTAAACTCAGAGATCCTTGCTTACGAATATCAAACGTCATAAGTCCTTGTTTTTTGGAGAGGTTTATGTTTTGCTATAGGGCACATGTACTCAACAGAAAGAGACAAAGAGACAGAAAGCAAGAAATCACTCCCCAGAGGAGATGGCCACACTGCAATCCCTTCTCCTCCATTCTCCTTCAGGATTGTGGGCACTCATGCACATGTGCCTGGCATGAGTTTAAGCCACCAGGTCTGGTACTCAAACTGTGGTCGACTACATGGGAGTCCAGTGACATAGCCATTATGCCAACTGCTGTTCCCCATCATAAGTTCTTTAAAGCTAATGGCAGAGGGAGAATCTTTAAGTTGAGAGAAATAACTAATCACGTACAAGGGATGCTCAATAAGACTAATTACTCAGTTCTTATCAATAACTATGCAGTATAAAAGTTAGTAGAGATAAATATTTAAAGGGCGGAAGCTAAAGGTTGTCAAAATAATTGCCCATATAATAAAACTATCATCCAAAACTGAGGATGAATTAAGGTATTCTTTTTTTTTTTTTTTTAAGAGAGATTTTTGCTATAGGACATGTGTGCTCACTGGAGACACAGAGAGAGACAGAAACATAGAAAGCAAGAAATCACCTTCCAGGGTGGATGGCCATGCCCCAATCGTCACTACTACTTTCTCCTTTCAAATGTTTGGACACACACGCACACATTACCAGTGTGAGTTTTAAGCCACTGAGTACAGTATTAGAACTGCAGTTGACCACATGGGAATCCAGCAACATAACCATTATACTATCTGCCGGTTTCAAAATAAGATATTCTTAAACATTAACTGGGAGAAATAATTGTTATCAGATGTGTTTCATAAGAAATACTGAAGAGAGTATTTCAGATTTAAACGACAAGACCTAGATAATTACTCAAATCTATTCAAAAAACTATGACTTAATGTATGTGTCAATATATAGCTAAATCTAAGAGGCAATATGTGTGTTTGTAGTTATTTACTAGTTTTATCTAATTTTGTAACAATTGCATAGTGCAGTAATGAAGCTATATTGGTGAATTTGTGATATTTAAAGCTATAATTTGTATTACTATAATGCGACAAAAGAAAGAGGGAAAATGGGAATTATATTGGATCAAATCTGACTAATATAGTTTATGATTTTAATGGTAAGCCCCAAGATGATTAAGAAACTGAGTAAAAGATAAAGGAATAAACTACCAAAATAGAAATTGAAATAGAACACTTGAAAATTATATTTAATACAGAAAAAGATAATAACAAAGATATTTTAAAAAGCATAAGACATACCAAAAACAAGTAGCAAAATGGTAGATAAGAATATTCTTTCATTAGTAATGACATGGATTAAATCACAATGAGACATCACTGAAATTCACTACTATGGGAGATAGACTATTTTTTAAAGTACAATTAGAAATTAGAATGTACATACATTGCTAGTGGAAATGTTAAATAGTGCAATCATTGCAGAACTCCAGTAAACAAGTTAGATATTCCTTTAAAAGCTAAACAGAATTATCATATGATTTAGTAATTGCACATGCAATTATACCTCATAGAACTCAAAATGCATTCAAACATAAACTTTGTTTTTTGTTTTTTGGGGTTTTTTTTTTTTTTTTTTTTTGGAGAGGTTTTCA